>NW_018745045.1:0-35177 GCF_001683475.1 Chenopodium quinoa | reverse complement strand
TTACTTCCCAAAACACAGTTCGAGGAGTATCGGAGAGGCGGATGATGCTAATTTCGAGAGTGCATCTGCCTGGTTGTTTTCTGATCTCGGTACTTGGATCAGATGGAAATCCTCAAGGGAGCCGACTGCTTGTCGGACCGCCTGTAAATATTTGATCATGGCCGGATGTGTTGCTTCGTATTCGCCATTGTACTGACTCACTATCAGTTGTGAATCAGAACAGGCGTCTATTTTCCTTGCCCCGGCCGCCTTACACATGCGGATCCCGGCTAGTAAAGCTTCATATTCTGCCTCATTGTTTGAAGCCTGGAAACTGAAGCGTAGAGCATACTCGAACCTGTCGCCCTCTGGAGATTGACATACGACGCCTGCTCCACAACCGTTTGAAGTAGAGCTTCCGTCCACATATACCTTCCAGACTTGGTCTGGAACTTGAGAGTCAGGAGGACGAGTCATCTCTACAATAAAGTCAGCAAAGGCTTGCCCCTTCACTGCTTTTCTAGGCTCGAAAGTAACTTCGAGACTCTGCATTTCTATGGCCCATTTGATCATTCGTCCGGAGGACTCCATGGTGGTAAGGGGCCGTTTGATCGGTTGGTCGGTATACACGACGACTGCATGTGCCAGAAAGTAGGGCTTCAATTTTTTAACAGCCATGAAGAGTGCAAGACCAAATTTCTCCACTAGGGGATACCTCAACTCGGCATTTTTCAGTACGTGACTGACAAAGTAGACCGGAAGTTGACAGCCGTCCCTTTCAGCAAGGAGCACCGCGCTTAACGCATGATCAGAGACGGCCAGGTACATGTAGAGATTTTCTTTGGGCAAAGGGCTGACCAGCCTTGGCAAGGAATGCAAGTGAACCTTTAATTTCTGGAAGGCGGCCTCAGCATCCGGCCCCCATTCAAACCTTGCCTTTTTCTTAATTGCCTGGAAAAAGTATAGGCATTTGTCGCCTGATCGGCTTAGAAATCTTCCCAAGGCCGCCAGACAACCTGTTAACTTCTGAACCTCTCGGACGGTACGAGGCGACTGCATGTCAACGACCGCCTGTACCTTCTCAGGGTTCGCCTCTATTCCTCTCTGGTTGATAAGGAATCCGAGAAATTTCCCAGACTCAACTCCAAATACACATTTCTTGGGATTGAGCATGACATGGTGCCGCCTGAGTGTGGCGAAAGTTTCTCGGAGGTCCGTCAGATGATCTTTCTGAAGTTTAGTCTTAACAATCATATCATCAATGTATGCCTCGACGTTTCTCCCAATCTGATCAAAGAACACTGTGTTTATCATTCGTTGGAATGTAGCCGGGGCATTCTTAAGACCAAACGGCATGACCGTATAACAGTATAATCCCTGATCAGTGACGAAGGCCGTCTTCTCCTGATCTTTCTTCCACAAAGGAATTTGATGAAAACCAGAATAGGCGTCCATAAAACTCATCAAGGCATGGCCGGCTGTTGAGTCGACCAGGTTATCAATTTTGGGCAGAGGGTAACTGTCTTTTGGGGCACGCCTTGTTCAAGTCTGTGTAGTCTACACACATTCGCCAGGTGCCATTCGGCTTTTTTAACAAGTAACCACATTTGCAACCCAATCTGGGAAGTAACATTGCCGAATGAACCCTGCATCAAGTAATTTTTTGACTTCGGCGGCGGCCGCCTGACCTCTTTCTTCACCATGGTTCCGCTTCTTTTGCCGTACCGGCTTCTTTTTCGGATCCACAGCGAGTTTGTGTACTGCCAGATCAGGACTAATGCCTGGCATTTCATGGACTTCAAATGCAAAGATGTCTTTGTATTCTTTCAACAGGTTGTGAAAGTCATCACCAAGGTTTCTCAGAGCAGTCGTCCCAACTTTGACTGTTCGGTCAGGGCGGGAGTCGTCTAATATCAGGTCCGTATGCTCACCAGCCGGCTGAGGGCGTAACTCATCCGGCCGGTCCTCTGCCAATGATTGCTATTTTTCTTGCCTTTCTGGCGGACTCTGTCTGGGACGCCTTTCTTTTTCTGTCGCCTGTTTCTTGAACAGGCGCACTTTCCTTGACATTGTCAAGGTCTGTTTTTTCTCCACTTGACCCAGTGGCCTTAGCAGTGGGTTTGACATCCGAGAGATAGCACTCTCGGGCCATCCTCTGATCTCCCCTTAGGGAGCCGACTGTTCCATTGTCCCTTTCAAACTTAAGCAGCATAAGTGACGGGATTATAACAGCCTTGGCACTATTCAGGGTTGGGCGACCCAGAATCATGTTGTAGGCAGAGAGTTCCTCTACAACTAGGAATCGGACTACCATGTGTCGTCCTTCCCCTTTTTCGCCCAGGCGGACGGGTAGATCAACTCGTCCCAGTGGGTGGACGACTCCTCCTCCAAACCCTATTAAAGGGTGGGAGGCCGGATGTATGCAGTCCGTCTGATATTTCAGTTTTGACAGACATTTGCTGCTGATGAGATCTGAAGAGCTCCCAGTATCTATGAGGATTCGACCAACTCTCTGGTTGGCCACTTTACATTCAATAACGAGAGGGTCGTCATGCGGCCCCCTTATTCCTCCTAGATCCTCTTCAGTGATGACAATCTCAGGAAATGTATATTTGGACGGTCGTTCTTGGTGAACGGAATTTACATCTAACCGCCTTATATTATCTTTGTTGCCCCTAATAGTGGGGCCGCCTCCTGAGAAGCCGCCTGCAATGGTGTAGACGACTGCATCATCTGTATCGGAACTGTCGGCCTGTTGATTCTTTTTGGCCGACTGCTTTTTTTGAGGAAGTATTCCCCGTAGATTTCTTGACATAAGTGTCAAGATCACCTTGATCAGCCAAGCGGTCTAGGTACCGCATGAGACTAATGCAGTCGTTGGTGTGATGACCAATGTCATCATGATAAGCACAGATTTTGTCTTGGTTCCGGTTGCTCGCAGAACCCTTCATGGGGAGCGGTTTCTCAATTGAGAGCCGTCCCTTTATTTCTTTTAGGATAAACTGGTTATCCTTGTTAAACACATACTTTGGGGAGTATGGTTTGAATTCCTTTTTCTTCTTGGCCGGCTGTTTAGAGGAATCAGCCGCCCAGACCCCTTTTCTTTTTTCATCTTTGTTGGACGACTGTTTTCTGTCGTCCTTCTCTATTGTCGAACCTCTTCCCGTCCGACTGTTTCATTGTACACAGATCAGTCGCCTGTATATAGGCTTCTGCTTCAATCAAGGCCTCTTGAAGAGTCGCCACCCTTTTTCGAACTAAATCAAATTTGAAGGTAGACCCGTCTTTGAGACCTCTAAAAAAGTCAGTATAAGCTACCTCATCCGGTAACCCTTGAATCTGTATTCTCATCAGGTTGAACCGCCTGATGTAGGAACGAAGCCCCTCCTTTTCACCCTGCTGAATTGTTCCCAAATCAAGGGTCGTTTTCTTCGCAGGGATGTTCATTGCAAAGTTGGAGGCAAATAAGTAAGCAAGCGTCCTGAAACTGTTTACACAACCAGTCGGCAGGTTGCCGAACCATTGCTGTGCAATTCCCTTGAGAGTTGCTGGGAAACACTTGCACCAAGTGGGATCATCCAACCCTTGAAGGTACATCAGGTTGGTGAATGCCATCAGATGGTCTTCCGGGTTAGTAGTGCCATCATAGGCGCCTACTAAAACATTTTTTACTTTGGCCGGCTGAGCGGCTTCAGTAATTTCCTTGGAGAAGGCCGACGGCTGTTCACCAAGTCTAAGCAGCCGTAGCTGCCAGTCCATAGGTTGGACGTTTTTTGCTGCAGGTCCACCAAATGGAGGTGGCTGCATAAAATATTGTTGTTGCGGCACAAATGGTAAATTTGGTACCGCCTGCGCACTATGAAAGCCAGACTGACGGGAGGTGCCGCCTGACTGACTCTCATGGTACGACTGAGTTGGCCTCATCGAGGCATTTCGCAAACTGTCCTGAAAATTTGAAGTAGAAGCCGACTCTGATAATCGGTCACTCTTCTTCTGCTCTAGCAGGTGCCGAGCATCTGTGAACGTTTGCTTTGACCCGTCCGCCTGAATATGACGAACCGGTTTCCTATTTCCCGTAGGATAACGGAGTTTTGTGAAATCAAGAGCAGACGGCTCCCGCTTCTTAGATTTAGGATGGGGAGTCGCCTCTCGCCCTTGAACTGGCTTCCTCTTCAGTGAAGTGGAAGGTTTTTTGGCCGCCTGCTCTTTGACTGAAGCAGGCGGTTTTTTGTTGATCAACTCTTGGATCTCTCCCTTGAATCCCCTCATGAAGGTCATGAGTTCGTTCCTTGTGATGGGAGCAGACCCATCAGTCGGCTGTTGCCGAGCAAGCGGTGCGCCTGCTGGCTCGCTTCCTGTTTGAAGATACTCCCGTTCCCTTATTTCAGTATGACGGGTACGGCGGGCCCTTAGGGTCCCGTCTGGAGCTGTATGAGTTTCAACTTCAAATTCACTTTCGGTATCATGGTCCGACTGAACTTGAGGGTCGTCTAGGGGACGCCTCTCTTCTGGGGTCGGTACAGACTTGGATGCCATCTCTGAAGTACTCTCCCCACAGACGGCGCCAAATGTTTTGGGGTTTTCTGATGTCCTGCGGGAGAGCTACAATTCCGAGACTGGAACCGGACGCCTGTACCTGCAAAATAACGGAGACTCCTGAGAGCTCCGCCTCCAACGGTCAAGTTAGTACCTGATTAAGGAGTAATTAATACAGAAATTAAAGTAATAAGGTCTCTCTAGGTGAGAGTATTTAATGTAGGTAATCTGCTTTGCTAGCGAGATCAGCCGGTTATTAGTGTGTTCCGTAATGTTTCTCCTCCGTTCCGTTAATTATTCGGTCCCTTGATTAATGAGGATTAATCGAGTATTTATAGCCTTGGGAAGCGTGCAACTCTCTAGGTTTAAGGTAAACCTAGGGCCGATCGGGCTTCTAGACTGAAATGGGCCTTGATGGCCGGTTGTCCCATTTGGCATGGGTGGACACGTGGCGTGTCTTAAGTGGTCCGTGGAGGACGCGTGGCGGAACCTGGTTGGTCCACTTGTCAAACGGCGCTTGGTGGATAAAAATCCCCTAATCATTAGGTACACTTTTTTTTTTTTTTTTGGGGGGGGGGTGGGGGGGGGCCTCATTTTATCAGTTTTACAAAAATGAGCAAAACTGGTAAAATAAGCAAAATTAAAATAAAAATCATAGGTATACTTAGCTCTAGTGTATGCAAATCAACTAATTAAATTGATATATACAATAATTGAAATTTTCTATTCTTAAATAAAACATGTAGTACGTGGTTTAGATTTAAATTTTTACATATACATACTTTATCTTTTAAATTAGCATTATTAATTTGGGCACACAAATGGAGTAGCTAGTCTCTTTGTTTTTTTTTTTCAAAAAATTGTAAGTAAAGATAGTTCTTATTGTGAGCTTAAAGTAAAAAAAATAAAATTATAAATTAATGATTTTATTTACAATATAGATTTATAATTTTATGCTCATAATAAGAACCTTTCAATTTATGAGAACTTATAACTTTTGATGCGATTAGAAAAAAATTATATATTTTATTACCTTATATCAAATACAATGTAATTTTTCTTCTCAATTAATTTATTTGTAAGAATTATAATATCACATAATTGATAATTCACGTACAATAACCAATTATACAAAGTTAACGAGCAACACTTCTTTTTTTTTTGTTGCAAAACATAGACATATCTCCATCTTGCATCTTTGATATTTTCTTTTTATTCAACTAAAAATATCTATAATATTTATAAAAAATGAATTAATATATTAACAAGTACAAATAAGCTTATAACATGCGCCGAAAAAGAAAAAAAAAAATGTTAAATCTAACATACTAATCTTTTTCTTTTTTGTTATAATTATATTTTCATTCATTCACCAACTTTGTTAGGTGAAATCCTACATGGCAACTCCAAATAGCCCACTCAGTCAAACTTCTGACCTCCAAATTTAATTTAATTATTTTTTTCATCCCAAAAATGTTGAATGAGGTATCCAAACGAGGCTTTCAACTAAATCTCTTCACCAACTCCATATGTCCAAATATTTTGTGATCATCTACTTCTCAACCCCACCATTATCCCTCATAGAACCAATCGAAACGCGCCACGTACAATCACGAGATCATAAACACGACACGTGTCGTATAATCAACGGTTCATTAGTCATTCCATACTATGATTACGCACATATTATGAGTTATTGTGGGTGGTATGTTAGAGAAGTTACATGTTTTGTCAACGCACTTTCCATTTATACTTTGATCGCATTCTAATCATACCAACCCCCTTTGCTCCACCCGCTACCCCCCTCTACCTCTCACCTACTTCCATATATTAACCCCTTAACCAACCCTCCCAAAAAAATAGGGAAGGTTTTAGTAATAACTTACATTACATACCTTCTCTTTCTATACTCTCTAATAAGTTTTCTTCATTCCTACTTTCTCATCAACTATTATTATCACATACATTTCTTAAACATGGGTTCGGAACAAGTGAGCAACAACCATATTGATGAGCAAGAGGTTGACAAGGTTGTTGAGCGAAAGGAGTTCGTGTTTCAATCGAAGCTCCCAGACATCTACATTCCTAACCACCTCCCCCTACACACGTATTGTTTTTGAGAATCTACGTGAGCATGGTAGCCGCCCGTGCTTGATTGATGGGCCTACAGGGCGGGAATGGACTTACGAGGAGGTGGAACAGACAGCCAGACGTGTTGGAGCTGGGTTTCATCACAGACTCGGGTTGCAGAAGGGTCAGGTGATCATGCTACTCCTCCAAAATAGCCCCGAGTTTATATTCTCCTTCCTCGGGGCATCCTTCATTGGAGCCGTAAGCACGACAGCCAACCCATTTTGCACCTCAGCTGAAATTGAGAAGCAGGCTCGAGCTAGTGGAGCTCGAGCCATCCTCACCCAGTCCGCCTTCGCGGGCAAGGTGAAGTCCTATTGTGAAGAGAACAACATTCATTTAATCATCGTGGATACCATATCTCCAGATGGTCCCCACCCCAACGAGTACAAGCACTTTTGGGACCTAGTTGGGACCCAGGGGAGGAAAACAATTTACCCGAGGCAAATATAACCCCAGATGACGTGGTAGCCCTACCTTATTCCTCAGGCACCACAGGCCTCCCTAAGGGCGTGATGCTCACGCACAAAAGCCTCGTGACAAGTGTCGCACAACAAGTGGATGGGGAAAACCCAAACCTCTACTTCAATAGCGAAGATGTCATACTATGTGTGTTACCCTTATTCCACATCTACTCCCTTAACTCCGTGTTGCTGTGTGCTCTACGCGTCGGGGCCGCGATTCTAGTAATGCCGAAATTCGATATATACATGTTGATGGAACTCGTCCAAAAATACAAAGTTACAATAGCACCCTTCGTACCTCCGATTGTTTTAGCTATCGCTAAAAATCCGGACATGGACAAATACGACCTTTCATCGGTAAGGGTAGTATTGTCCGGAGCAGCACCCATGGGAAAAGATCTTGAAGATGCTGTTAGAGCTAAACTACCAAATGCCAAACTTGGACAGGTAATTAATTTAATTAATCTCGTATCATTATATTTAAACTATGGTATATAATCATTATTAATTTTTTACTATTTCCGTCGTATAGTATATATACTAGACCTACAAAATCAAATTTGATATGACTATAAAGTCTAAAAGTTTATGATTTGATTTTTTTGCTACTTTTACATAGGTTTCTAGTTCAATAAAGGTATAACATATCAGGAAAATATGAGAAATAAATAAATAAAGTTAACAAATGAGAATAATTTTCTGTATAAAAGTCAGTCAATTCTGACGTTTATAATGTTGTCAGATTTTACCGAGAATATACAGCAAAAGGTAACAATGTCATGAACTCACGAACTAATTATTCACAATTTTAATACGGAGTATGAAGTATGTACATGTGGGGTTGGTGAAAAAAAATATATGGAATCGTATATGTATAATGTTGATGAGAACGTAAAGTAATGAGAACACGCCCTTATAAATTGAATAGAAACCGTTCAATTAAGAGACTTTGTAAAAGAAAAATGGTGCATGCTTCAAGGGTGAAAAGAATAAGTAAAATCTTGATAATAGTACTTGTTTATGAGATGGATAAGTCACATACGTGATACGTCGTCACACACACTTAGGAAAATACTTGAAGGAAAAGTATTGAATTATATAATTATTAATCTCTCCTTACATAATAAGACCGTAAGTAGTTTGTTCTACTTATTTTAGATTTGATAGGTTTTAATAATATAGTTTCTTACAATACAAGTCAAAAAAGAAAGTCTAATTTAACAAATGATATTTTTTTCTTAACTTTTGATTATTTCTTACAAGTATGAATGAGATTCAATTAAAAAACATAAGTTCATATAAGTTACATCCACAATTAATAGATAATAGAGAGTAGTGTAATATATCCTTAATCATGATTATGTTAAACTAACATGAAAACTAATTCCAAATGAAACTACAATTTTAAAATATTTTAACTAATGTCGTTTTTATAGTCGTAAGATAATCTTTGACAAAATGTTATGCGCTTATTGATTATAATTATGTGTGTGGAATGAGAGTTTGCTCTCTCTTTCACCCCAAAAAAATAAAAATAAAATAATAATAATAATAATATTAATACGTGTGGAATTGATAGCCTAATATAACTATTAGGTTTGACATACTAACGAGTTGGGTGAAGTTGAGTACTAACTTTTCCATAATTGGGAGAAATTAATGTAAATATAATTGTAGGACTAATTGTACCTTTTTAATTAAACATTTCATACAACGAACTCTCACTGCCAAGGAAAAGATAAAGGGTTAGTGATTTCGATGACTTCATAGATTTATAATTACTCTTGAGATTATCTTAAAATAATACGGAGTATTAGTAAGTTATTTTCTATAATACTCTTACTAACTATATCCCTTACCTTGATACTTAAAGATTTAAAAGGCATAGTTGGCGTGATGGAAACCTAAATTGTAATTAGTGAATGATAATTATGATTTTTTTTTCACTTATTTCTATACAAAATATGATCGATAATCATATATGATTAAAGAAAAGAACGTACAAATTTCAATACTACAAAGAAAAGAAACCCGTACTGATAAAAGTGAGTTATATTTCATCATAGTTGACAAAAAAGGGTAAGAAATGGACAAGGCATGCTCTCCACCACTTTCTATCATTCAGTTTTTATTTTTAAATTAGAGCACTAGTTGGCAAAATGGTGCATTACATGTCTTTTTCTCCAATTATTTGGAGTTAAAAAATCAATTTTATTTTATTATACACAATTTAAAAGAATGTCGATCTTCTAAATTTAAATCATTATCGATTAAGACTAGGAGTAATAATTTATACAAAATACTTCAAATGATTAGACAATGCAAAATATTACGTTAACGATTTCTTTTTGATTAATGATATTTGCATTTAAAATTCGGTCCATATACTAGTTTCTTTTTTATTAATGATATTTACATTTAAAATTCGGTCTATATACTAGTTTCTAGTACATTGTATATTGTTTATTTGTATAACGTAAGTTTTATTCATAGGCCATGGCCATCACTTCGCATTATTGTATAAAAATATAAAATATAAAAAAATTTAGTAATAAATATAATAGATGGGAGAAATTAATAGATTTTGATCTTATCGGACATATATCATCTATGACAACTAATATTCATAACTCATAAGAGTTATAATTCACAACGGTGCTTTTATCCCTATTATTAATCGTGGCAAATTTTGGTGCACCAAAATGCCATTTATGGAGTGATAGATTGATGGTGATCGAACTACTTGAACTTTACATAATTCCATTAATGATTATTTTGCTTGATTTGACTTACCAAACGTTTGTTCCTTTTTTTTATTTATTTTTTTTTAATTTTTAATTTTGAAAAAATACTAGTGGATAAGAGATGCACCCTCCCTCCTTTTTTGTTCTTCAATTGAGATTTATTGAGTTTTTCATTTATTTGTGTGATGAAAGTAATGAAAGATAGAATTAGTAGGACTTGATATACTGAACGCGAGAAACACGACAGTAAAGTAATGTTCCTTCATTTTCACATAATGAAATAATCAAATCCAAAATGAAAGTAAGACAATAAAAAAGTGACATATAGAATATTCAATGCGTCGTATTAATTACATTTATCGATACATGCAGGGTTATGGTATGACAGAGGCAGGACCAGTGCTAGCGATGTGTTTAGCATTTGCAAAAGAGCCCATGGATGTAAAGTCTGGATCATGTGGGACGGTTGTACGAAATGCTGAGTTAAAGATTGTTGATCCTGATACCGGTCTTTCTTTGCCTAGAAACCAATCTGGAGAAATTTGCATTCGTGGTAGCCAAATCATGAAAGGTATGTTGTTATCTTCTTTGATTTTTGTTCAATAGTCATAATGTAAGGAATACATTTTAATACATACCAAAAAAAAAAAAAGGAATATCAATGAGATTTCGACCTATTGATTAAGACTGAGGGCGTTATAACCCGATTATAGGCTAGCATTTCAACAAATAAACATGACCCACTATTTCGAGACAGATTTGTGAGACCCATTAATGTTCGATCTCTATACTTAGCCGCATATATTTCTATCCTGACCCCTCTTAGATCCATTTGGATGAGGTTAAATTTAGTGGATAAAGTATCATCAATATTCATTTTGGCACCTCATGACATTTATTTGCCGATTTTTTTTTAATGCCTGACTTTTTTCTAGTTGTAATGTTTTACTTTTGATTGCTTCATGTGGTCCACTATACTCCATTTTATCATGCATTTTAAATGGTTTTATTCCAAATTCTCACATTTTTTTTGACAACGAGAAAAGCATAATATTAAACATAAAATAAATTCTTCACATTGACTTTTAACTAATTTTGATCCCGTTCAGTGTACAATCTGTATTTAATTAGATCAGTAACTTTGTATTACAACTTTAAAATTGATGATCGTTTTGAATCATAACCAAAGGCAAATCAACTAATTAGTGGCAATTTGCACGTCCACAAATTTTCGGGCATAAGCAATGATCGGTAGATAAACGATACACATCATTGTCTCACATAAAAGAGCAAAATATAAAAATATGTACAATGAGATTTATGTTTAACTTTAGGGAGGCTTAAATAGTAGATATGGTTGGTGGGAATTGATGTTGTTGAGCTATTGATTTCTTGTTGGCCTTTCTATGTTGTGAAATTGTGGTGTGAGTTAAAGAGTACCTAGTAATTAAGATAGTTGGTCATTTAATGTTCTTCAATAATGTAGGCTATTAAGAAAATGGGACAGTAATACATCATACTTTAAACCTTAACTTTAAGAGTTTTCGTATTGTGTAATTGACCATATTGCTACATTAAAAACAATTACAATAATCTCTTTTCACAATTTATTCCTAAGGACACAAGCGTCGATCAAACAATTTTTTATAATTTATATATATATGTACGAAGTATTATTTGTCATTGTGGATGCCAACTAGCTTAGTTTGTTAAAGTCTTGAGGGGTGATACCAAGACGAAAGATCAAATCTCATTTATATCATTATCCTTGCGACTCTCTTTATACAAACACACAAAAAAAAAAAGGAAAAAAAGAAAAAAAGTATTATTTTTCGTTTAAAAATTTCTAGTACTAGGGTATAATTATTTTTAGCTCTAGTAACCCCTCAATTAACAAATTAATGACTAAAAATTCAGGCTATTTGAATGACCCGGAGGCAACAGCAAACACCATAGACAAAGAAGGATGGTTGCACACCGGTGACATTGGATTTGTCGACGACGACGATGAGATCTTCATCGTTGATCGGCTAAAGGAATTGATCAAGTACAAGGGCTTTCAAGTAGCCCCTGCTGAGCTTGAAGGCATGCTAATCAACCACCCTAATATCCATGATGCTGCAGTTGTTGCGTAAGTATTATTTTTTCTTCATTATTAACTTAATAATCAACAATAATCTCCTTTATTATGTCTCATATTAATATATTTTACCTTAGATTTGTATTTAATAAATACAATTTGTTAAACAATTTTTCAGAATGCAAGATGAGGCTGCTGGTGAAGTTCCTGTTGCATTTGTTGTAAGATCAAATGGCTCTCAAATTAGTGAAGATGATGTTAAACAATACATCTCCAAACAGGTAGACTTCGCATTAATTTACCTAAATAGTTACCCTGTTAAATTAAATTAGATCACGTTCTATTCACCTGATATTTGTTTAATGCAACATATCAGTAATAATAATCAAACGAATTATTACTGATCAAAATTGAACTTGGTTAAAATTGTTTTTATTTATTTATCGATCCATGAAATAAGAAGAAAAATATTTTACTAATCTAAAGATATTATTTTAATTACTCGTACATATGCGGAGTAATAAACTAAAAAATGTTGTGAATTTTACGTGCAGGTGGTATTTTATAAGAGAATATACCGAGTTTTCTTCGTGGAATCAATCCCTAAACTACCATCAGGGAAAATCTTAAGGAAAGAGCTAAGAGCAAGATTAGCAAATGGCATAACTAAATAGGGTTTTAATAGCCATTTAATTAACCGAAGCTTGAAAATTACCAAGGCATTACTTCCTAGCAAGAGCAACTTATGCAACAATGCAATGTGAAGCAAGGATGCCAGTAAATATATGGTTGTACCAAAAGAATAACCTTTTGGCTTTAATTTTTTTTTTTTTTTTTTTTTCTGGGGCAATTTGGAAAGGGAAGGTGTTGGAAATTTCAATTAATTACTTCTATATTTCTATGTCATCTATTATAATTTTATTGTATATGATGCCATGGACATTCTATATGGATCGGAGATTTACCTTCTTTAATTTGATCATTGAGTGTTTATTCTTCATTTTTTATGCTTTAAATGTAACTAGTTTAATCCCATGCAATTAAGTAGTTATTATATGTTTAAATAATTGTCAATTTTATATTAAAAAATATGTAATCATAATCTCATTAATTAATGTATTTATTTATTAGTTTTGGAATGTAGGAAGAAAAAAAGAGAGGAAAAAAAGGATGATGTAAAAAATAGTTTAGGCGGAAATTTTTTTAATAAGAAATTGACATCAGCATGTTTTGTTTTAGTAATAGTTAATAGATTAGATGCTCTTATCAATTGAAAAGTTGGTGAATTATAGCAATAAAAAGTATATTTGGGTTATGGATAAAAATTATACTGTATATGACAACACAATTATACACACGTAACACGTAGGAGAGGGATTCGAGAGGTAAGAGAGGGATTTGAGTATAGGTATTGGAAGTAAGAATATTTATAAAATTATCGCGATTGTTTTGGTTTTTGATGAGAATAAAGGTATATATTAACTGTAGTTTTCAAGCTTTACCATCAAATAACATTTTGATTCCAGTATGAATTTAGGCCTTAAATTGCATGACTATGGTTTATTCCACTTTATGGGATGCAAGAAGGTAATAATAGATCAACCCAAAAGGCCAAAAGTAAAGAAATAAAAAATTGGATTGTAGGCCCATTTCTTTGAGATGGACAGTGACAGAAATATCCAATGATATGACGAAGTACTATAATATAGGCCCATTTAATAAATGTATGTGCTTCAGATGCGTCTTTATATCCGACTCCCGACTGTTTAAGAATCCATTGCATGTATGGAACCAGGGATGGCCATTATTAGGCTTTACTAGATTAGTATGAAGCCTAGTTTTATATACTGAGTACCACTAAAGTTGTTGACTTAATTGCACCATTATTATAATTGTTAGCTTAAGCACAATCTAATATATTATATCATATCATATGACTAATATATTAAGTCGATCTCGCAGTCAGGCCACGAGACAACGACAATTGATATTTCAGTTTTTCGCCAAGTGTCGCGCCACGTAGGCAAAAAATTGACACGTATGATACTAAGCAAGTGATTTTTGGATAGTTTTTTTTTTTTGAAATAAAGATGTTGTATAGAGTTTTATTATCAATATAATTCTAATATTTCATATATACAAAATTAATCCGACTTTGTAGTCAAAATAAAAAAAATTAATCCGACTTTTAATAAATATCTTATAACCCAATTCTATTTCCATCATAAATTTCGTTTTAAAAAGTTCTTTAAAATAAGACCTATTTATAATATATTTAATTTATTTTAAAAAAATAATAATAGAGAATCAGTAAAAAAAAAACAGTTTATATTCAATAAAAATAATTTCAAATCAATAATAACGTAGATAACTATTCACAAACAAAACTACAAAGAGTACACTATTATTTAATTAAGTAAGCGATATGACATCGTATGTCTAAATATTACATTATCAAAAAAGATTGTAGGACCGTATTTAACATTCAAGCAAAAAAGTTTATACTGAAATTTTATCAACAATTTGGACATCGCCACACATTATACTATATATTAAAAGGCATTACTAATTAAGGATACACGCCACGTATTACCCCTCTCTTCCACTGAGAGAATGCCACATCACCAAATTAGCTAGAAATATGAATGCTACGTGTCAATTACAAAAATGCTTTTGTCAAGAATTGAACTTAGGTAATACATGAAAGCTAAACTAAATCTAAAATAAAAGTATTTAACATTATTATGTACATAAAAAATAAAGTAAAATTCATCTAAATAAAATTTAATACATGAAAGCAATAATACAATAATATTTAACGTATCGACTCAGAGCATCGCCTGGGCTAAATACATAAAGCTAAACTTTTAGTCAGGCCACGAGACATCGACATTTAATTTGACGTTTCAACTTTTCGCCAAGTGTCGCGCCACGTAGACGACAATTAATTATTAATATGACACTTAGGATTTATTTGAATATTTTTTTTTGTAAAATAGGATTAAAAAGTTGGATAGATTCAATAGGATAAAAAAGTTATTTTAGTTTCTTACTTTCAATAAAATTTGGATGACTTATTAGGATAAAAAAATTATTTCTATTTTCAATAAACTTTAGGTTTAGAATTTTAATTTCAATAAAATACCAATATTTCTATACAAATGACGAATCCATACAAAAGGAAACAACAAAAAATCAAAGAGACTGTTATTATATATTGTATAACCGTTCTCTTAAGTCTTAACATTTAACCAACCTTTCCTTAGATGTTCAAAGAAAATGAAAAGAGATCATAGCTTTAGACAACCGTTCTTTTTGGTTGTACATTATTATTTCTATTTTTTTTTAGATTGTCAAGTGATTATTAATCCATAAAATACCTATAAATGGACAAGTATATATGATTGTCAAGTGATTGTTAATCCATGAGTAGAAAATTCAAATAACAAGTTTTATTTAAATTTCAATAAACAACCTGGGCATCGCACGAGCACAAAACTAGTATATATATAAAGGGAAGTTTTTTCCCGAGTTTTTAGAGCGCCATGTAAGATTTTAATTTTTAAAAAATTATTAGAGCCACTTAGGATTAATATTATTAAAACGCTACAATAAGATTTTGCCACATAAGATTGGTTTTTCTAAAAAAAAAAATCGCCACGTAGGATTAATAATTTTAAAACGCTACAATAAGATTATGCCACGTAAGATTAATTTTAGAGCATCACATAGGAAAATGTTATATTTTAGCCAATAAAAAAAGAATTGCAATTTATCTTAGATCAAAAATTTAATATTAATTATAAAAATAAAATCAGCTGTTTTTTGTGTGGCTGGCCATATCGTGTGGTCGGCTGAGACACACCCAACACTGACCGAGTAACCCCTAACCGTTCGATTAATTTCTGATCGATTGAGTAACCCTAGACCAACCAAGTAACTCTTGAACAAGTAATCCGACCACACGGTGTGACCAGTCACATATAAAACTTTGTGAAATAAAATATTATCTTTTTATATAAGAATTTTATCTAAATATGAGAAACAAAGTTAATAATTCATTCTATAATTAAAATATTCAAGTAATAAGCAAGCGAATATCACAAATTTTATTTGATAGATATATTTAGTAAAATATTTTATTTGAAAAAATACAAACAAACCATGCATCACACGGGCTTCATCTAATGTATATATATTCTCAACATACTTCTATATTTAATTAGAATACTAGCTTTGGACCCGTGCATTGCACGGTTATTACGAAACCTTAATTTATTGTTACCTTAATCATAAATAATATAAAAAATATAGTAATATATACCGACCTTTTTATGCAATAATATACTTAAAGCATTATTTATGTAAAAATATACATTAATATTTGTGTACAAAATCGACAAAAATCTTATAAACCTTATACAACAATAGAAGGTTTATAATAAATTTTGTCAATTTGTACTCGATTTTGTATGTTAAACCTTTTAAAACTTTGAATGATTCAATATTGTTTATATGAAAAGAGTACAAATTATATGGTTAAATAAATAAAAAAAAGTAAAACATTACTGACATATTTGCATTGAAAAGTTTCATATGCATCTTTTACGATGTTCTTTTTAGTGTATGTATTTCATTATGTGATCCGACATATAGTATACTTTGTTAAAAATGATATTTATTTTTAAATCATATTTGATGTAATTTTTCTTTAAGGTGATGATAGTAAATTTTGCTGATAAAATAAATTTGTCATTTTTATGTATAGAATTTAAATGTATTTGAAAATTTAATTTAGAAAATTATATATTAGCAATATATGGAATAATATGCTATTTTTGTGATAATGTTGACATATTTTCTATAATATAAATGACATGAATCTTTTTTATTATTATCACATGATAAAACTATGGTGCTCAAATAGGAAGGTTTTATTATAATAATATGTTAAATATTATTCTAAGAAAATTTGACTAAATTAAAAATGGCATTGGAGGGGGAAAAAAACAGCACTAGAAAGTGACACGCGTCATTTTTAGTGTCTGTTTTAGTATTATGTAATGTAAATGTAATTGATATATAAGATATAATATGTACTCTGTAAATTCGTAGGATATACAAAGTAAAAGATATAGAATAATATCATATGCAGTAAAAGAAATGGAAAATATGTGAATTTTTTTTTTTAGGAAGTGAATCACAGTTATATGATTTAGTGAATATTTTTTGTAAGGATGTTACAATTATAAATATAAAGAACTGTATATTTTTGTAAGGAAGTGAATATAAAAAATTTGGAGGGAAATATACAGTACCACGAAGTGACACGTGTCATTCTTGGTGTTTGTTTTAGTATTATGTTATTGATTTTCTATATATGTCGCCTTTAAATTAAAATTCTCTCTGTCCCACAAACACCTTTCCCATACCTCCCTTTCAATCTATTCCAAGTTATCTTAATTTCTTTATTGCAATTAATGATAAAGTTTTGTAAAAAAAAAATAGGAAAAATTGTCAAAAATAATACAAACTTTGACCTATCCGCTAAAAACAAATTAAACTTTTAATTATTTCAGAATATACAACCTTTATAGAGTATTTGCTTTTAATAGGTTGAATAACTACAACCTGTTAACCAAGTAAAACTATTTTAAAAAGAAAAAGGAAAAAAAAAAAACTAAAACCTCATCCATCCACCCTCAAGCCACCAGCCATACCTTCGTTTTCCGGCCACACCCTACAAGCCTAACCAGCACTTCCCTTTCCTTATCCTTTTATAACTTGTCTTAAAGTTCTTTTATCTCTGTTTCCTTCATCATTGTTGTGTACACTCTCTTTTATATTGCTCCTTCTCCATATCTCATTTTTCCCTCATCATTGTTGTGTGTACACTCTCTATTATATTTCCTCCGCTCCCTATTTCATTTCACTTTTCTATCCTTCCCTTGGTTTATCCCACTTTCGTTTTCCTTGAAGATGTTCAATCTGTTTATTAGCAAAACCGATAACAATAAACATGTTCTATCTATTTCTTGAAGATTTCAGACGAGAAATATTTAGAGATGAACTTGATTGCGTCAAGATGATCACTATATAGTATATTGTGGTCTATCCATGGTATACCTATACCTCGACTTTGTAACCTTCAGATTTTGCTTGTTCAGCTGCCAAACCAAAATTAAGGCAATCTCCTGTGTATTTCTGTTATAAGAAAAGAGTGTCAGATATTCACAATCAGATCATTAAGGTAAAGATGAGGTGAAAACCATACAAAGGAGCGTATGAGGAAACATTAAATATAGTGCTCATACTATTAAATCAATGCACAATGCTACATAAATAGTCCAACAAACAATGTCTATTTTACAGCCAAAAGCAAAAACATTGCCCCAGCGCTATTGTTAGTTCAGAAGTCAGTTTTTGTCAGACCTAGCAAGCTTCATTACTAGAACAAAGTAGGGAAAAATCTAAGTTAGAAATCTTATGTAACTTATTGTGATACAGTGCTCAAGATGCAAGCAACTCTTCCAATATATTTTTTTTTTTCCAGAATAAGAAAATGTTTACCACTTAGACATTACAAAGATAGAGGTTTGGTACTCTACCATAATAGATAACAATCAAGTGCAGGCATACATCATTGAATTTTCTACATAAATTAGCAAAAGTGATTCAGGCTGAGCCCTATAAATCCGTATTATGTTTTGGCTTATACACTTGCACATAAAGAACTTACAGTTTATAATTTCTATCATTCCTACCCAATCAAACCTGCTAAATGACAGGATAGAGGGCTGATACCAGTTATACTCCAATACTCTTCTCCCTTTAAAGCACCCCGGTCTCGTACTAAAAATTGTAAGAAAGAATGGGTGGATAACTTAAAACATCCACTCCAAATATCTAGTAATAGTCAGTACACTGTGAGTGGTGCTATTCAGAACTACAAGAGAGACAATATCATATTCCTGAGCATGCATGAACCAAGCATCATGGGAAATGAAAGAGATTAAGTCAGCTAACCCCACACCAACACACATGCACAACAGTTGGGTAGAATCGTAGAAGGAAGTCAAGAGTCTCAAGATAGAGAAATAGCATAATGGACCTAGATTTTAGAAAAAGTTTCAAATGACAAAATAATTAATGATGATTCAAATTACGATCATCAGTGATACCAGATGAACAATTGGCTTCCCTGCAGCCTGCTTATGATGTCAGGTGACAACTTAGTAAGTGCCCCCTTACACGGGCCTAATCTTCAGTACTGCCCCTACCCAACAGCTTTCTATTCAAGGGAAGTGGATGAATGGGATATTTTTCTCAATCTCACATTTGAAATCAAAATCTTAGGCATATTTACATAAAATTTTCAGAAAACACTTTCAACCATACTATTCATCATAGACGGTATCTCCCCATGGCCTTTCGCCTCTGAAAGCGTCCTTCCTTCTCAATGCCCGGGCATCCGGGCGGGCAGGGCTTCCGCAAGGGCCCCCTAGAACTTTGTCTCGTAAACACAAAAGTACTGTACGTGCTTTTTTGAAAAGATAGGCTCTGCTGCTAACCTTAATTTGATATTTAGTTTTGTTCATTCTTGAAATAAATCACATCAATTCAATAACTCAAACAAATAGTTCCACACAATAGGATACACTTACATCATTTCAATAACCTAAACTAATTGTTCCACACAATAGCATAAGATCACATCAATTCAAGAACTCAAACTAATAGTTCTAGGCAATAGCAAAGTACATATCGCTCTCAACATAATGAATGGTTCAGCAATTTAATCACTCTTGACTCCATTGCCATTCTCAGAACCACCAAAACGAAAGACCCAATCTACACCAAGAAAGAAGAAGAAAGAAAATGAGCATCTTGATAAAAAGCTGATTAATTTGGTCAATTTATTAATTAATCAAATGTAGAAATAAAATTCAAAAACAAAAAGGGAATAAAATGCTCGAATTAAATTAAACATATATGAGTAAATTTCTTATGGAGTTAAAAAATTAATCAAACAAAATCTATTACAAATTTAAAATTTCGAAGTTCATCATCTTTAGTCTCTACATTTCCATTCTCATTCTCATTCTCATTCTCATCCTCTCTCCCTTCTCCATTTTCCGATGCATATGATGGACCGGATTCTGGGACTCCAAACATAGCTTCATCATGAGCATTCTAGATTTTATCCTCACTCTTTGCCTTCAAATTGACAAGAAAGTAACCCCCGTTAGGTAAGCAGCTATACGTCAAAATGCAGGAAAAGTACGCAAATATTTGGGAAAAAACGAAGAAAATAAACCAGAATAGAGAGAAGAAAGAACAAGTCGTACACTAAAAATTTTTTAGACATAAGATGTATTAAACATAAACATGATTTATCATAAATTAGATGGTCAAAGTGCGGAAGTATCTCAAAAATAGAAAAGATCTACATGATTTAGGGCACAGCTCAAAATCAGCCATTCCTAAGGCATAGAACCCTCTTCATTGCTCCCCTAAGACATTCCTAAGTAAATAAAAAGAAGAAAATTTCTAACTTTTCTAAACTGCTGATTTATCCCTGAAACTACATGACCAAGATTTTCATACAAAAGACCGGTTGATAAACATAAAGCACATGCAATGTGCATCCTCGGCATCATTGAACACCTTCCAAGCAACTGCTCGTTCATATGAAATCGGTCTTCCCATGCTTGAGATACAGTTACCTCCTTGTAGGCAAATGAAACCCTGAAAATAGCACAGGAAACAAATGATAAATACATGTTTAAGGATCAAGCTGAAAGTTAACATAAAAGTAGGATTAAGCGAGACAGGGGAGAGGGGGTTAAAATGAGATTAAACAAAGTATTTCTATACACTGACCTGCTGCATTATTTGAGGCAGCTCGGTGAAGAGGGTTTTACGGCCCTGCTCATCGAAAATCTTTTCCAATGTTATATCTTGCAGTGTAACTAAGGTAGTCTGTAGCATGTCAAGTCCTGCTTGATTTACAAATGTGAAAACTGGTAACGCCTGTGTAAGTTTCAAAGGAGATAACAAGTTAACAAAGGTCGTATATTGTTTGAAGGGCTGATGCCAAAAGTGTTCATAACAGCTCAATGTCACTCAAATTAACAGCAACAGTTGCATCATTTTTGATATGTCGAGTATCACTTTTGAAAAATGAACGTGAATGTTTGTTTATATGCAATTTAATACCTTCAAAGGGCAGCACAAAATGGCTCCAAAGAGATTTGAGAATGGATTCTCCTCCCTCGTTACCGGGTTTAAGCAACTCAACACCTAGATAGAATTTGTGATGAACTATAATCAGTAACACGTTGAAGATTTGCATATCACAAGCTATGTTACTCAGATTTTGATTGTTTGATGAAAGATGATAAAAACCTGTAGATTTGACAAATCCAACGAGCAAGCGTCTGTGCTTCAGGAGTTCCAGGAGATAAAGGTGAACCATTAAGAGAACCAAAACGTGAAGGGGAGAGCGCAGATGCTACCTTCTGAACAGAGGATATTATACTCCAAACATACTGCCGTGCCATAGTAGCAACACTCTCCTGGAGATGAATCTTGAAAGCAAACTGAAAAGCTATAGTCATCACGGATTTCCCACTTCCAGAACCACTGTTATCAGTAAGTGATTTATTTCCAGCTGCGCCAACCTCAAGGGCAGATGTAAGGTCAAGAATGCATTTTGGACTTGAAACATCCTGCCATATCACAACCCATTTTAAGCCAAGGTCTTGAAGGTATAATAAGGTAGCAAAAACAGGACAAAAATCATTGAAAATGAGTAGCTTACGTTCAAGAAAATAATCACCTTGGAAGAGTCATTGGAATGATACGGAAACCAGATGGAAGGAGAGGAGCATCATCAGAGAAAGATGCATCTATTGGAGCGAATACAAGTTCTGCACATGCCCCAACAACATTTTCATCTACTCCACTACATAACTGGGAAATCAAACAAATGCAGGGGTTAAGATTGTTCTTAAGCATTATCCATATTCATCAATGCAACAAAGTACAGAAACAAGAGTATGCTTACTTGCAGCATAAATATGTCTCCTGGCATAAACATGTCTTCACGATAATGACCGAGATTATCAAGCGGAACAACCTCCATGAACTGTTGCAAACAAACAAATTATACTGTTAATATCAGCTGTAAAAAAATAAATTCAATCAAGATTAAAGAAAAATGATAAGAGATTTTTCTTGCCTCTTCATTTTCAATTGTGTGTGCAAGAGGAAGAATGACTTGACCCCCAACACATCTAGTACGAGCAACTGGTATGGTACAAGAGCAGCTTTGACAACAGCTGCTGCATAAGCATCAATGCCTCTATCAGCCCATTCAGATCGATGTTCTCGCAAGAATCAAAGGAGTGCTGCAGGAGGCACATTCTGCAACATAGTAATGAAGGAGAAGATGAGTTCAAAGTTTACGCCTAAAACAGAACTAAGAAACACAAAAATACAATGCACATATGTAGTACTGAGTAGAAGGCAATTGAGGATAACATTTAAAAGTTAAAATGAACTACAGAGAACTGGTATTATCAATTTCAATCCATGATTCCTTGGTGCCTGCACCCAGATGCAGAGTCATCATCTTTTATGTGCTACACTGTGTCCCTGAAGTCTACCAGACCAAAGAGTATCCACTTACCTTCAATTTCCTCGTCATCTACCGGGGCATCTTAGTTGAACTCATGAGCACGTACCCATCTTAGTATCCTTCTCAGCTGCAAGAAAGAATTGAAACCCAAATCAAATTATAATGATTAAACTTATGAGGAACTGAGAAGCTGATACGATATGAGCAGATAGTTCAGGATCCCACTCTTCTAGAGCTTTAAAAAAATACATCTAAATTTTTATAACCATAATAAATTGACCTCATTACAAATAGGATCAAGGACTAAGCTGGTTGGGTCTCCCACTAAAAACTGCAAACCATGCTAGGATCAGGAAAATGAGCAAGACTTATAGCAGGTTTCATTATTGCAATGCTAATATATCTCTTAGTAATCAAGACTTCATATAACTGTAAGTGGGTGACAGAAAATAAATACTCTGTACAGCCCCATAATGCATGACCTAGTAGCTTCAGGCAAACATCTGCAACTGCGCTTAACTATTATCCTATGTGTCATCACACTAAAACTCTTTGTATGTCTAACATTTGTAATAAATTTTCTTCTAGAATGTAACTTCTAATTAATTGCACATTAAACTACAATTTAATCAGTAAGAAATAATCACATACTAATAGTTGTTGATTCCTTGAATGCTAAATTGCTAATTTCTAGATTCAATACCAGTTAAACAATTTTACAAGTAATATTTACAAGTTTACTACTACATCTCTTTTTCTATTCCCATATATTTTATTTTATTTTTTAAATTTTATTTTAAACTTAAGATAATGTTTTCAAAATATTATTTAAATTTAAGATAATTTTTTTATTTTATATTTAAACAAAATCCGGGCATCGCCCAAACTACGAACTAGCTCTCTTAATTGATCAAAGATTTGAAACATATTATAATATGACCCAATAAATTTAACATACTGATTGAGTACTTCTGACAGGATTAGTTTTGGATCTCTAACTAACTTTAGAATTTTTATTTGAAACTTATTTAATGGGCCTTTCGGTATATGATTGAATTCTATTAGGTATGCTGGTAATCTATTTTTATGTGTGAAACACATGATCCATGTCACTTACTAAGTTATGATGACACGTAAAGAGATGGCACGTATGTATTGCTTTATTTAATTATATACTTCAATTTGTAGTTCGTATATATAAAATCTATATATATAGATATAGATATGACACGAATATATACTAGAATTTGTGAATTATGATTCCATCCCAAAGTAATTGTATTCTGTTACGTTGAATGACTAATTCAAAGTTAGTTGCTATTATTTAGCTAAGTTTAGTGTTAGCAGTAACTTAGGATGCTATTTTAGTGGTTGTTAGTGGGTTAGTAAGTTTATGAAGTAAAATTAGGAAGTGGGATTATGCTCCCTAATTTTAGTTTGTTTTTGTTAGTATGCTACACTATTTAAATTGATGTACTGTGATTCTTTTAATTCAAGTTAATCAAATCATCTTTTGCTTTCTACTATATTATAATGCTTCAACATTGTGGTATTAGAGCATAATCAGGTTTCGATTCACTTCAATTAAAAAAAAAGGAAAGTTAAAGTGATAAAGCAAGAGTGAGAAAGTCCCCTGCTCCACCATGAGAAACCCAAAACCTCAAACACAAAACCCACAAAATTGAGTGAGCAAAAATGGCAAGAAAGGGCACAAATCCATCCTCTCAACCTTTAATTCCCATCTTCAAAGGGGAAAAATATTATTTATGGAGTCTTTAAAATGAAGACCATGTTTAAATCCCAAGAGCTATGGATTGAGTGCAGAATGGGTATGATGAACCAAACCCAGCACCGCCATTCCTGATGCACAATTGAAGAAGAACCGCAAGAAGATGCAAAGCATTGTTCTTCATTCAATCAACACTAGATGATGACATCTTTCCCCGAATTACAGCAGCCACAAGTGCACATGAAGCATGGGAGACACTCAAACAAGAGTATTTGGGTGATCCGAGAGTAATTAAGGTACGATTGCAAACTCTTCGTAGTGATTTTGCCGAATTGGCCATGGGTGAGAAGGAGAATGTCCAAAAGTATCTGTCTAGAGTGACTGAAATTATCAGTCAAATGAGATCATATGGTGAAAAAATTAGCAATGAGACCATCGTGAGTAAGGTGTTGAGAAGTTTGAATGATGATTGGAATATCAAGCTTCCAAGGATTTATCAAGCTTTACCTTTGATGAATCGATGGGTTCTCTGTTAGCTCATGAGAGTAGAATAAAGAAAAGTGCTACCAAGGAAAAAGCATTTCAAGTGAAAGGAGAGTCTTCCTTTAAGTGGAAGAGTGAAAATTCGGAAACCATGGCAGAGGTAGAGGAGGTTTCCGGGAGGTTGAGGCCAAGGTCGAGGAGGCTATCATGGTAATGGTAGAGGCAGAGGTCATTTTAACGATTCTCAACATAAGACTCAAATCCAATGCCACTATTGCAAGAAACAGGGTCACAAAGAGGTTGATTGGACCAAACAGAAAAATGAGCAACCTCAAGCAAATTTCTCTGAGAAGGCATAAGATGAGAGCGTTGTTTATAGCCCATTCTCACATCTCTTCAAGCAACCATGATGTGTGGTTTCTGGACAGTGGATGCTCAAACCACATGTTCGGGGCAAGGTCGTTGTTTAAAGAACTCGATGAGTCAAAAACAAGAGACGTTCGTCTAGGAGACAACAAACAAATGCAAGTGGCAGGAAGAGGTATCATCGCCATCAAAATAGTGCAAGGTGATGTAAAACTCCTGTATGATGTGCAATTTGTGCCTAATTTAGCTCATAATCTATTGAGTATTGGTCAATTGATGAGTAGTGGCTATAAAATTGTGTTTGATGAAGGTTTTTTGTTGTGATTGTTAAGAAGTCAGGCCATAGTATAGCAAATGTTCATATGACTTAGAATAGAATGGTTCCGCTTGATATTTCAAATTGTTTTGACCAATGTATTGATTGCTAAATTAACAAATGAATCTAAGTTATGGCATTTACATTATGGACATTTGAATGATCGTAGTCTGAAACTTTTGATGAAAAGAAATGGTAGTAGGCTTACCAATAATAGGTGAGCTCAGTTTTTGTGAAGGTTGTGTTTATGGGAAGCATAGCCTCTTTTCCTACTGGGAAGGCATGGAGAGCATCCAAATGTCTTGAACTTGTGCATGCTGATTGTGTGGGCCTATGAAATCTGAGTCACTAGGTGGAAGTCGGTATTCTTGTTGTTAACTGATGATTATTCTCGCATGAGTTGGGTTATTTCTTAAAATTCAAATATGAGGCATTTGAGAATTTTAAGAAATTCAAGGCATTAGTGGAAAACCAAAGTGGCAGACACATAATTGCTCTCCGAACTAATAGAGGGGTGAGTTTGTGTCTGATCAGTTTAATGCTTTCTGTGATGAGCATGGAATTCAAAGAGATCTTACAGCACCATACACACCTGAACAGAACGGGGTGACAGAGCGAAAGAACCGAACACCGGTAGAAATGGCCAGGAGCATGTTGAAGGCAAAAGGGCTTCTGAATAAATTTTAGGGAGAATCTGTGTCTACTGTAGTGTATCTCCTAAGTATATCACCAACAAGGGCGGTTTACAACCGAACACCATTTGAAGCATGGAGAGTAAGAAACCCGGGTAAGCCACTTGAGAATTTTTGGTTGTGTAAGCTATTCTTTGGTTAAAAACCGTTCTAAACTTGATGATAAATCTGATAAATGCATCTTTATTGGTTATTGTTCTCAATCCAAAGCATATGGCTTATATAACCTTGTAAGTGGCAAAGTGATAATAAGCAGGAATGTGGTGTTTAAAGAGGAAGCTCGATTCAAGTGGAATGTTGACAAGGATAGCATTGCTGATTATGTTCCGGTAGATGGTGAAGCTGAACAACCAGCTACAAATTCAACCACCTCCTCACCTAGCACTCCACCATCAACTCCAAATAGCAGCACAAGGAGTCACCTTCTCTGGCAGCAGTGACAGTCGTGACACTCTAATAAGAAGAAGTAGATCCCTGGCAGAGCTTTATAGTTCCTGTAATTATGCTCTACTGGTCACCAACCCTATTTTATTTGAAGAATGAAGAACAACCTGAATGGAAGCTTGCTATGAGAGAAGAAATGGCAGCTATTGAGAGGAACAATACATGGGAGTTGGTTGATGCTCCGGAAGACAAGAATGTGATAGGCTGAAGTGTGTTCTGAACAAAATATAATGCTGATGGAGTATTCAAAAGCACAAGGGTTCGTGGCAAAAGGATACTCCCAACAGCAAGGTGTTGACTTTGACGAGACATTTTCTCCCGTTGCTCGATTTGAGACGATGAGAATAATGTTAGAATTGGCTGCCCAGCTCAAGTTACCTGTGTATCAACTCGATGTGAAGTCTGCGTTTTTGAACGGTTATCTACAAGAAGAGGTGTATGTGGCCCAACCAGAAGGCTTTGTCCTAAATGGCTTTGAAGACAAAGTATACAGATTGAGGAAAACTCTTTATGGATTGAAGCAGGCACCACGAGCATGGTACAGCAGAATTGATTTCTACTTTTGGAACAATGGATTCACAAAGAAGTGAAAATGATCCCACTTTATACTTCAAACGTGAAGGTAATAGTGATTTTGCTACTAGTTTGCCTTTACGTAGATGATATGATTTTTATGGGTTCATCCGAGTCTTTAGCTGCAAACTTTAAGTCTAGTATGATGAAGACTTTTGAGATGAAAGATTTGGGGTTGTTGCAATATTTTTTGGGTCTTGAAGTAAAACAAGACTTGGATGGAATTCTTGTATGCCAAAAGAAGTACTCTGCAGATTTGTTACAGAGGTTCAATATCAGATTGTGAAATTGCAGTCACACCAATGAATGTCAATGAAAAGTTACAACGTGAAGATGGAACGGAAGTAGCAAATGCAACGCTATTTAGAAGTCTAGTGGGTGGTTTAAATTACTTAACACACACTAGACCCGACATTGCTTTTCCCGTCAGCTTGGTATCCAGATTTTTGCATGATCCTTCCCGACAACATCTTGGTGCAGCCAAAAGAACACTTCGATATGCTGCTGGAACTATAGACTTTGGCATTTGGTACTCAAAAACATCAAGTTTCAAACTTGTGGGCTTCACTGACAGTGATTGGGTAGGTAGTATTGATGATCGTAAGAGCACTTCAGTGAGTGTTTTCAGTCTTGGTTCAGGTGCAGTAACATGGAGTTCAATGAAGCAAGAAACAGTAGCTTTATCTTCTTCTGAAGCTGAATATGCAGCAGCTACTTTAGCAGCACGTCGGGATTTGTGGCTTAGAAAATTACTTTCTGATCTTGGTTATGTGCAAGCAGAAGCTACTGATGTTTTTTGTGACAACAGGTCAGCTATTTCAATGAGCAAAAATCCAGCATTTCAGATGTGCAGCATCACTTTGTTCGACAACTTGTAGCTGATGGGAAAATTATTCTGAAATTTTGTGGCACCAATGAGCAGGTGGCTGACATCTTTACTAAGGCACTTCCTCAAGCTAAGCATGATTTCTTCCGGATGCAACTAGGAGTATGTAACTTTGAATGAAGGGGAAGTGTTGAATGACTAATTCAAAGTTAGTTGCTATTATTTAGCTAAGTTTAGTGTTAGCAGTAACTTAGGATGCTATTTTAGTGGTTTGTTAGTGGGTTAGTAAGTTTATGCAGTAAAATTAGGAAGTGGGATTATGCTCCCTATTTTTTAGTTTGTTTTTGTTAGTATGCTACACTATTTAAATTGATGTATTGTGTTTCTTTTAATTCAAGTTAATCAAATCATCTTTTGCTTTCTACTATATTATATTGCTTCAACATGTTTTGAGTTTAATTTATTTTAAAAGGCTCCATCTCAGACAAGTTGAAGTTAGACCTTCGCTGGGTAGCAATAGGAGCATCCTTAGTCGGTTTGATTCTACTTTCCGGTGGTTGTTTTTGCTGCGCTTGGCTGTCAAGAAGAAATAATGAACAACCACCTGTTACGAGTACTGATCACGCCGTCTCCCATGGATTATGAAGGATGAGCCGGTGAGCCCCTATACAACCCACTGCAAGTATATGATTCAGCCAACTCAATCTTATTAATTTTAGCTTAATTTTTATGCATTACTTATTTGTCATTCCTGTTGTAATATCGAACATTTTATCAGATTTCTTACTCAAGGACCAGTTTACGTTCTTTGTGATGAATTCCTTATATGCACTCAGGTATACATGTATGTACATTCTTGTGCTGAGTATGTGAGCAGGAAAATGTGAGACCATTTATGAACATTTTAAAGAAGATTTACCATCTTTATTTTTATTATTGAGGGTTAATTCTCCACTTTTTATTTTGGATTTTGTATGTAACTAGATGATCTAATCAATTAAAAAGTTGGCTAATAATAGTGCAATATACAGTAAAAAGATTTTATATATATTAGGAATTCTAATAAAGGTTATAATAACACAATTTATACAGACATATACATAGAAGAGGAATTCGAAAGTGGGGATCAAAAGTGAGAATTGGTGATTGGAAATTTATTAGATTATTGTGATTGTTTTGATTTGCGATCAGAATAAAGAAAAATGTTAAATGTAGCTCTTAAGCTTAGAATAATTTTTTTTAATGCGGAGTATAAATTTAATCCTTAAGCAACATGACTATGATTTATGTCCACTTTATGTGAGGCTTTTGTCTTGATATTGTTCCATTAGATAGAGATTAAAGACCCAATGCAAGAAGATAATAGATTGACCTAAAAGGCCCAAAGTATAACAATAAAAACTGTACACTGGACTGTAGGCATATTCTGCTGAGATGAACAATGACAGAAATTTGGCCCATCCCTTTAATGGATTAGCAAAATTATGGCCCATTTCTTTGAGAGAAACAATTACAAAAATACCCAATAATAAAATATCCAATAATCGGATGAAAAACTATAAAATTATAAGAGCACTAGTAATGGTGATCATTTTTTTTGCTCATGGGCATTTTTGATGAGCAAAAAAAATGATCACCAACCACAATGGTGAGAAAATGGTGAAATCCAAAAAAAAGCCCATGAGCAAAACCAAAAAAGCTTAAAACTTGAGCATTTTTATTGATGAATAGTAATCGGTGTGGGCCCCACAACTGGCAGACCCACTTAAAAAAATTTCGGTGATCAATAATCAAAACCACGCGTTTTGATGAAGCAGCCTCAAAGGCGCGCCTCAAAACGCATCGTTTTGAGGTTGCAGATTTAAAAAAAATAAAATCAATGCATCTGACGTGTGACAGTCCGCTGGCGAATGAGTCGACGACACATGGCATGCGCAGGATCCCAGCCAATCAGAAAATTATAGCCGTTTGCAACGGTTATATATTTGTAATCTATTTTCTGAAAAATATATTTTGTAAAAAAAAAAAACAAAAATTACCAATGGTCATAAAATTAAATTCTCTATAAATAAACATGCATTTTGATATATTTTCATATAATTTCATAAACACTTTAAATCCTCCACATTTTAATTTTCTTAAAAGTATTTTAAATTTGTAGAAGAATATTATTGTTGCAATTCACCCATATTCAGGTAAATTTTTTTTTTTTAATTTTTAAAATCAGTTATATAATATAATTAGTATATATGTGATTTTTTGAAAAAAATAAAATTGTAGGCCATGTAATTATATTGCAATATGTAATTAAACAAAGTTGTGTATATTTTCTCCATAAATTTCTAAATTTGTAGTTATTAAAGTGTTGCAATTATTGGTTAATTTTTTTTGCTATATATAAATGTAGTTACGTAATAAAATTAGTATATATGTGATTTTATGAAAAAAAAAATTATAGGCCACGAAATTATATTGCATTATGTAATTAAACAAAGTTGTGTATATTTTCTCCATAAATTACTAAATTTGTAGTTATTAAAGTGTTGCAATTATTGGTTAATTTTTTTTATATATAAATGTAGTTATGTAATAAAATTAGTATATATGTGATTTTTTGAAAAAAATCAATATTATAGGTCACGAAAGTATATTGCATTATGTAATTAAACGTTGTATATATTTTCAATAAATTACTAAATTTATAGTTATTAAAGTGTTGCAATTATTGGCTAATTATTATTTTTAATATGTACGTGTAGTTATGTATTAAAATAAGTATATATGTAATTATTTTTTTTTCAATTATTTCATATAACGTACTTAATTTAACGACAAATTTTAACGATTAAAAGGATACCAATAAAAAAAACAAATTAACCAAATTTAAACTAGTTTTTTTTTTGGAGTAATATTGTTAAAATATAAATGAAATAAATAAATAAAGAAGTGTTGTGTAGGAGAGAGAAAGCAATGGTGGGGTATTGAAAAAGTAAGAGAGAGAGAGTGGTGGGTGAGCATTTTTTTTGCTCACCATTGGGAGAGAAATTATGAAAAAAATTTGCCCATGAGCAAAACAGATTTGTTGAGAGAGAAAGTGGGTAGAGAGAGAGTGGGTGAGCATTTTTTTTGCTCACCATTGAGAGTGGTCTAAATACTACCTTGTTGCAAATAATAAGAACCGAGGTAATACATGGGTTTAGATAGGGGTTCCATAGTTGATTTAGCCTTCACTGAATTGGGTTAAGGCCTAATTTTTTTTATAAAATCACTTAAGTTGATGTCTTAATCTGATCATTATTGCTCTGTATAAATGTTGTTAAATTATTAATGACATTCTTTACATTCTCAACATTTTTTTTTAAAAAAAAACTTTACAGTTATGAATGGTCAAAATTCTATGATATGTTTTTTTCTTCTTTAAAGTCAAAAATGATATATGTATCAAAAGATATGGAAAGAAATTAAATGACTCTATCTGTGTTTAGGCCGGATAGAGCTTTGAGATGAAACTCGTGTAGTTGCTAAGAACATCTGATTTATTATGAATTTTTCTAGTCTAATAATTGTCAAAATAATAAGAAATAAGTTTCATAAATAACGTGAGTAAAACATTTTGTTATTCCTGGCATTGGCCACCTCGAGCTACACATAGTATGAGTATGTACTAATGCTAATTTTTGGCAGTGATCCCAATCAATAAAGACAAAAGACACAAAGGAAACAAACTAAGATACATAATTGAACTTTAGACTTGTTGGAGTATACAGTTGGAGTATCACCTTAATTGAGTTTGTTAGTCTTAATACGTAGCAGAATTAGTTAAGGGCTAAAGTAGTTTGGCAAGATTAGTATAAATACATCCTTGTAATTAGAAGTACTGTAGCATTACTTTCATTTTTGGTAATAACATCAAATATCTCTCTCTCTCTCTCTCTTCTCCCATCTCATATAATTTCTTCTTCTCCACCTTCAAGCTAAGCCATTTTCATGGCTTAGTACCACTTCTTCCCACCATAAACGCCCAATTTAACAAGACTAAACAAGGAAGACATAGACATACACTGTGAAAGATATGGAACTATGAATATATGCACTCTTAGATTGAGTCTTAATAGACATCCCAACCTCATTCGATTTTAATACAATGATATGACAACCACACACTATTTTTCCTATAATTTTCATGACTATGTTATATGCATGCTGCTTTATTTGTGTCCCATTTCTTTTATGCATACCTTAGTCTTACGTTAGCTCCTATATTACCTAATAAAACAACAAAATAAACCTACACGGTAGGAAAAACAAATATTATTCCGTCCACCTCTTTAAAGCTGTCCCATTTCTTATTTTGAATCGTCCTTAAAAGATTGTCTCATTTTTGTTTCAACTAATATAATCCTCATTCCTCACAAAATAAATTCACTCAGCTCTACCAACTCAATACTCTCTTAATAAAGTAAGATAAAAGGGACTAAAGACAATCTTATAAGAACGGAGAAATTATATTATACTTCTATATCCTTACATATATGACCAAGCTAAGATTACGTACCGTGTATGTATATATTTTATCGGATTATCGTTATGATCACCTTGAAGTAGTATAAAGGGACAAGTACATATCCTGTTGAAAGAATCCTTAATTTTAAGGATGATGTCCTACAAATTTTAACCAAGGAATCTTTCGCAATTACTCAAATGAGCTAGAATAAAAGCATTTTTGGTAGTTTCCAAGTTGATGCAATGTCTCTAAATTTAAGGACAAGTCAAGTTTCACCGCAATTCTTGCTGACTCTTTGGTTTATTAGTTTGGCTTTTGAATTCTACAAAGATTTTCTGCTTTTAATTTGTTTCCTAGGGATTGCCTAATAAAAATTTTATTCTATGATTTTCTTATCATAAAATTGAATTCTATGCATGTGCTTCTTGTCAATCATCATCGACAACGTTATGGGTTAAATAATATTCTGATTCAAATGGATTAACATTTTCTATAAAATTAAATGGTGTCAATATTTTTATTAACTTATCTATACTTAATTATTATAAAATGGGTTAGTTTGTTCAATGAGAATTCATATATGCACTTAGTCTGCGCTTTTCTTTGTAATGGGAGTGTTAAAGAATATTTAATACGTAGTATATAGGTAACAAATTAAAGATACGTATAATGAACATCATATCATTTAATTTTATTTTTACTACAACTTACGTATGTAATAGGATGTCACTGTACATAGCCATGTAAAGTTTAATCAAGCGTCACGTTGGAAATTATTCGGATTATTGTTCATAAACGGACAAAGTTTGGTGCATTCAACAATATAAGATCAAGTTTAGTTGTATTAATAATTAATATAATGCTACAATTCGATAAAATCACATTCTTTTAAATAATTATAAATTTACAAGACATTAAGATTACACATAAGTTTCATAATCGTACGTAGGATCAGATAATAAGATTCTAATTGGAATTTAAACAACCCATGATTCATACGTGTATAGTCACGCGTGCATGTTCATCTACATGGAACAATGTTGTTCAAGTGATGAGTGAATATGTCATGGAAACATCAAACATAGTACTTATACTTCTAATTTTGTTGTCGCAACCTTCAAAAGTAGAGACGAAATTAGCTCATAACTTGAAGATCACTGAAAGAAAGTCCAAATAATAGACAATACGTAGACCGTGTATGGGATTTAAACCAGAGTGATTGAAAATTTAGAGCATCAAAGTATACCCATGATCAATTGCATGGGATCCTATATTAACCCATAAAGGACACACTTCTTCTTCCCATGAACTGAGATAAGAACTACAAACAACATGTTGAAATATTCATTTTCAAGTACATACGAATTAGTTTTCTCATCAATCCTGTCACTATGTGGCTTTGTTGTGTAGTACTCCTGCCGTCCTATTAGGTTTGCCCTATTTTTCAGTTTTTCTTGTACCAATGAAATTGTCCCATACTCTTTTTGAATAGCGAGATACTGAATAAAGTTAGGAGAATGACAAATTCACAACCCTATAGTTGTTTCTCTTGAACAAACTCTTTACAAAATGATAAAACACATTTAGGGCAATTTTAGTGGAATTAAGGGAGTACCTGCTATGTAGCAAGATTGTTTCCAACTCTACCTTCAATAAATTGTTACCGCCCGGATAAAATATTTTAATACAAGTACATTGATAGGAATGGGAAATAACAATTTAGAGTGGTACGATCTTAATACAATCACTTTTTGCAACATAGCATGCATTTACAAAGTTAAATCAAATGGTTTTATTAATATATCTTGTACCACTCCTCCCAACATTTATAATTGTACTTGTATTTTTTTTTTTCTCTTTATTCCATAAAATATATGATTTTAATTAATACATAAGAGTAAGAACTAACAAGGAAACATGCATTGATATGATCATTATTGAAAATATTGATTGCATACTAGTATTTCGTGCCCAATTCTAATTTCGCAAACGTAAATGCAACAACTTGATATCGATTACACATACCTAAGTATCAATAATCATAATCAATTAAGCAAACATTTTAACAACATTATTGAAGCAAATTTAAATTAAAAAAAAATGCAAAAATATGACAATAAGAGTACTTTATAAGATCCTTTTTAGGAAAAACCTGTCTTGTACCATACTTCATGATACATAAGACTATTCATAAAGGACAATGCTAGTACATGTAATACTCACTTAATGTAAGTAGTAGAAAATTCAGTGTACTAAGGTGCATATAGTTTGTTAATAATTGAATGGACCTTTATTGTATTGAATGATTGGTCTATTCAATCTTGTTGTACTCGGTTAAATTACCCATCTTTAGATGATTATAGGAATGAAATTTGAAGTGGGGGCCGATATTTAGACTGTAGTTTAGGTTGAATGTTCAAACCTTTGTCCTTTATCAGTTTTTTTTGTAAGGATCGGCCATTGAAAATGAGCAAATTCACATTAATTAGCTAGCATTGAACTAATGTCTCAAACACGAAGAATTATTGCTACGTCAACACTCCTCCCAATTACGCCGACTTCCCCTCTACAGACTTCCGTTCACCCAGCAACGTCCTCCTCTGATATATTGTTGGGTTTTGTCTCGTCTCCTCGTCCTAGGTTTAGAAGGAAATATGCCACTCTGCAAA
>NW_018745044.1:0-23798 GCF_001683475.1 Chenopodium quinoa | reverse complement strand
TCAAAAAAAGCTTTTTAATTTAAATGAAAGTCAAACACATTCAAACAAAGCTATATAAATCAAATGAAAGTGAAATGCAATCTACAAAGCAAATTGAATCAAATGAAATTCAATCACATTCAAACAAAGCTATTTGAATCAAATGAAAGTCAAATACATTCTACAAAGCTAATTGAATCAAATGAAACTCAAACACATTCAAATAAAGCTATTTGAATCAAATGAGAGTCAAACATGTTCCAACAAAGCTAATTAAATCAAATAAAAGTCAAATACATTCTACAAATCTAATTGAATCAAATGAAAGTAAAAACATTCATACAAAGCTATTTGAATCAAATAAAAGTCAAATACATTCTACTAAGCTAATTTGATCAAATGAAAGTCAAATACATTCAAACAAAGCTATTTGAATCAAATGAAAGTCAAATACATTCTACAAAGCTAATTGAATCAAATAAAAGTGAAACACATTCAAACAAAGCTATTTGAATTAAATGAGAGTCAAAAACATTCAAACAAAGCTAATTAAATCAAATAAAAGTCAAGTACATTCTACAAAGCTAATTGAATCAAATGAAAGTCAAACACATTCAAACAAAGCTAATTGAATCAAATGAAAGTCAAATACATTCAACAAAGCTAATAGAATCAAATGAAAGTCAAACACATTCAAACAAAGCAAATTGAATCAAATGCAAGTCAAACACATTCAAACAAAGCTATTTTAATCAAATGAATGTCAAATACGTTCAACAAAGCTAATTGTATCAAATGAAAGTTAAACACATTAAAATAAAGCTATTTGAATCAAATGAAAGTCAAACGCATTGAAACAAAGTTATTTAAATAAAATGAAAGTGAAATGCATTCTAAAAAGCTTATTGAATCAAATGAAAGTTAAACGCATTCAAACAAAGCTATTTGAATCAAATGAGAGTCAAATACATTCTACAAAGCTAATTGAATCAAATGAAAGTCAAACTCATTCAAACAAAGCTAATTGAATCAAATGAAAGTCAAATACATTCTACAAAGCTATTTGAATCAAATGAAGTCAAACACATTCTACAAAGCTATTTGAATCAAATGAAGTCAAATACATTCAAACAAAGCAAATTAAATCAAATAAGAGTCGAATACATTCAACAAAGCTAATTGAATCAAATGAAGTTAAGCACATTCAAACAAACTATTTGAATCAAATGAAAGTCAAACACATTCAATCAAAGCTATTTGAATCAAATGAAAGTCAAATACATTCTACAAAGCTAATTTAATCAAATGAAAGTCAATCACATTCAAACAAAGCTATTTGAATCAAATGAAAGTCAAATACGTTCTACAAAGCTATTTGAATAAAAAGAAATTCAAACAAAGCTATTTGAATCAAATGACAGTAAATACATTCTACAAAGCTAATTGAATCAATTGAAAGTCAAACAGATTCAAACATAGCTATTTGAATCAAATGAAAGTCAAATACATTCTACAAAGCTAATTGAATCAAATGAAAGTCAAACACATTCAAACAAAGCTAATTGAATCAAATGAAAGTCAAACACATTCAAACAAAGCTATTTTAATTAAATGAATGTCAAATACATTCTACAAAGCTAGTTGAATCAAATGTCAAATACATTCTACAAAGCTAATTGAATCAAATGAAAGTCAAACACATTCAAACAAAGCTAATTGAATCAAATGAAAGTCAAACACATTCAAACAAAGCTATTTTAATTAAATGAATGTCAAATACATTCTACAAAGCTGAATCAAATGAAAGTGAAACACATTCAAACAAAGCTATTTGAAAAAATGAAAGTCAAATACATTCTACAAAGCAAATTCAAATGAAAATCAAACACAGTCAAACAAAGTTATTTGACTCAAATGAAAGTCAAATACATTCTACAAAGCTAATTGAACAAATGAAAGTCAAACACATTCAAACAAAGCTATTTGAATCAAATGAAAGTCAAACACATTCAAACTAAGAATCAAATAAAAGTCAAGACATTCAAAAAAAGCTTTTTAATTTAAATGAAAGTCAAACATTCAAACAAAGCTATATAAATCAAATGAAAGTGAAATGCAATCTACAAAGCAAATTGAATCAAATGAAATTCAATCACATTCAAACAAAGCTATTTGAATCAAATGAAAGTCAAATACATTCTACAAAGCTAATTGAATCAAATGAAATCAAACACATTCAAACAAAGCTATTTGAATCAAATGAGAGTCAAACATGTTCAAACAAAGCTAATTAAATCAAATAAAAGTCAAATACATTCTACAAATCTAATTGAATCAAATGAAAGTAAAAAACATTCATACAAGCTATTTGAATCAAATAAAAGTCAAATACATTCTACTAAGCTAAATCAAATGAAAGTCAAAAACATTCAAACAAAGCTATTGAATCAAATGAAAGTCAAATACATTCTACAAAGCTAATTGAATCAAATAAAAGTGAAACACATTCAAACAAAGCTATTTGAATTAAATGAGAGTAAAAACATTCAAACAAAGCTAATTAAATCAAATAAAAGTCAATACATTCTACAAAGCTAATTTGAATCAAATGAAAGTCAAACACATTCAAACAAAGCTAATTGAATCAAATGAAAGTCAAATAATTCAACAAAGCTAATAGAATCAAATGAAAGTCAAACACATCAAACAAAGCAAATTGAATCAAATGAAAGTCAAACACATTCAAACAAAGCTATTTAATCAAATGAATGTCAAATACGTTCAACAAAGCTAATTGTATCAAATGAAAGTTAAACACATTAAAATAAAGCTATTTGAATCAAATGAAAGTCAAACGCATTGAAACAAAGTTATTTAAATAAAATGAAAGTGAAATGCATTCTAAAAAGCTTATTGAATCAAATGAAAGTTAAACGCATTCAAACAAAGCTATTTGAATCAAATGAGAGTCAAATACATTCTACAAAGCTAATTGAATCAAATGAAAGTCAAACTCATTCAAACAAAGCTAATTGAATCAAATGAAAGTCAAATACATTCTACAAAGCTAATTGAATCAAAAGAATGTCAAATACGTTCAACAAAGCTAATTGTATCAAATGAAAGTCAAACACATTAAAATAAAGCTATTTGAATCAAATGAAAGTCAAACACATTGAAACAAAGTTATTTAAATCAAATGAAAGTGAAATGCATTCTACAAAGCTAATTGAATCAAATGAAAGTTAAACGCATTCAAACAAAGCTATTTGAATCAAATGAGAGTCAAATACATTTACAAAGCTAATTGAACCAAATGAAAGTCAAACATTCAAACAAAGCTAATTGAATCAAATGAAAGTCAAATACATTCTACAAAGCTAATTGAATCAAATGAAAATCAAACACATTCAAATAAAGCTATTTGAATCAAATGAAAGTCAAACACATTCAAACAAAGCTATTTTAATTAAATGAATGTCAAATACATTCTACAAAGCTAATTGAATCAATGAAAGTCCAACACATTCAAATAAAGCTATTTGAATCAAATGAAAGTCAATACATTCTACAAAGCTAATTGAATCAAATGAAAGTCAAACACATTCAAACAAAGCTATTTGAATCAAATGAGAGTCAAATAAATTCAAACAAAGCTAATTTAAACAAATAAAAGTAAAATACATTCTACAAAGCTAATTGCATCAAATAAAAGTGAAACACATTCAAACAAAGCTATTTGAATTAAATGAGAGTCAAAAACATTCAAACAAAGCTAATTAAATCAAATAAAAGTCAAGTACATTCTACAAAGCTAATTGAATCAAATGAAAGTCAAACACATTCAAACAAAGCTAATTGAATCAAATGAAAGTCAAATACATTCAACAAAGCTAATAGAATCAAATGAAAGTCAAAACACATTCAAACAAAGCAAATTGAATCAAATGAAAGTCAAACACATTCAAACAAAGCTATTTTAATCAAATGAATGTCAAATACGTTCAACAAGCTAATTGTATCAAATGAAAGTTAAACACATTAAAATAAAGCTATTTGAATCAAATGAAAGTCCAAACGCATTGAAACAAAGTTATTTAAATAAAATGAAAGTGAAATGCATTCTAAAAAGCTTATTGAATCAAATGAAAGTTAAACGCATTCAAACAAAGCTATTTGAATCAAATGAGAGTCAAATACATTCTACAAAGCTAATTGAATCAAATGAAAGTCAAACTCATTCAAACAAGCTAATTGAATCAAATGAAAGTCAAATACATTCTACAAAGCTAATTGAATCAAATGAATGTCAAATACGTTCAACAAAGCTAATTGTATCAAATGAAAGTCAAACACATTAAAATAAAGCTATTTGAATCAAATGAAAGTCAAACGCATTGAAACAAAGTTATTTAAATCAAATGAAAGTGAAATGCATTCTACCAAAGCTAATTGAATCAAATGAAAGTTAAACGCATTCAAACAAAGCTATTTGAATCAAATGAGAGTCAAATACATTTTACAAAGCTAATTGAACCAAATGAAAGTCAAACTCATTCAAACAAAGCTAATTGAATCAAATGAAAGTCAAATACATTCTACAAAGCTAATTGAATCAAATGAAAATTAAACACATTCAAATAAAGGTATTTGAATCAAATGAAAGTCAAACACATTCAAACAAAGCTATTTTAATTAAATGAATGTCAAATACATTCTACAAAGCTAATTGAATCAAATGAAAGTCCAACACATTCAAATAAAGCTATTTGAATCAAATGAAAGTCAAATACATTCTACAAAGCTAATTGAATCAAATGAAAGTCAAACACATTCAAACAAAGCTATTTGAATCAAATGAGAGTCAAATAAATTCAAACAAAGCTAATTTAAACAAATAAAAGTAAAATACATTCTACAAAGCTAATTGCATCAAATGAAAGTCAAACACATTCAAACAAAGCCTTTTAAATCAACTGAAAGTCAAACACATTCAAAAAAAGCTTTTTAATTTAAATGATAGTCAAACACATTCAAACAAAGCTATATAAATCAAATGAAAGGGAAATGCATTCTACAAAGCAAATTGAATTAAATGAAATTCAAACACATTCAAACAAAGCTATTTGAATCAAATGACAGTAAAATACATTCTACAAAGCTAATTGAATCAATTGAAAGTCAAACACATTCAAACAAAGCTATTTGAATCAAATGAAAGTCAAATACATTCTACAAAGCTAATTGAATCAAATGAAAGTCAAACACATTCAAACAAAGCTAATTGAATCAAATGAAAGTCAAACACATTCAAACAAAGCTATTTTAATTAAATGAAAGTCAAATACATTCAACAAAGCTAATAGAATCAAATGAAAGTCAAACACATTCAAACAAAGCAAATTGAATCAAATGAAAGTCAAACACGTTCAAACAAAGCTATTTTAAATCAAATGAATGTCAAATACGTTCAACAAAGCTAATTGTATCAAATAAAGTCAAACACATTAAAATAAAGCTATTTGAATCAAATGAAAGTCAAACGCATTGAAACAAAGTTATTTAAATCAAATGAAAGTGAAATGCATTCTATAAAGCTTATTGAATCAAAGAAAGTTAAACGCATTCAAACAAAGCTATTTGAATCAAATGAGAGTCAAATACATTCTACAAAGCTAATTGAATCAAATGAAAGTCAAACTCGTTCAAACAAAGCTAATTGAATCAAATGAAAGTCAAATACATTCTACAAAGCTAATTGAAACAAATGAATGTCAAATACATACTACAAAGCTAATTGAACAAATGAAAGTCAAACACATTCAAACAAAGCTATTTGAATCAAATGAAAGTCAAACACATTCAAACTAAGCCTTTTAAATCAAATAAAAGTCAAAGACATTCAAAAAAAGCTTTTTAATTTAAATGAAAGTCAAACACATTCAAAACAAAGCTATATAAATCAAATGAAAGTGAAATGCAATCTACAAAGCAAATTGAATCAAATCAAATTCAATCACATTCAAACAAAGCTATTTGAATCAAATGAAAGTCAAATACATTCTACAAAGCTAATTGAATCAATTGAAACTCAAACACATTCAAACAAAGCTATTTGAATCAAATGAGAGTCAAACATGTTCAAACAAAGCTAATTAAATCAAATAAAAGTCAAATACATTCTACAAATCTAATTGAATCAAATGAAAGTAAAAAACATTCATACAAAGCTATTTGAATCAAATAAAAGTCAAATACATTCTACTAAGCTAATTTGATCAAATGAAAGTCAAACACATTCAAACAAAGCTATTTGAATCAAATGAAAGTCAAATACATTCTACAAAGCTAATTGAATCAAATAAAAGTGAAACACATTCAAACAAAGCTATTTGATTTAATGAGAGTCAAAACATTCAAACAAAGCTAATTAAATCAAATAAAAGTCAAGTACATTCTACAAAGCTAATTGAATCAAATGAAAGTCAAACACATTCAAACAAAGCTAATTGAATCAAATGAAAGTCAAGTACATTCAACAAAGCTAATAGAATCAAATGAAAGTCAAACACATTCAAACAAAGCAAATTGAATCAAATGCAAGTCAAACACATTCAAACAAAGCTATTTTAATCAAATGAATGTCAAATACGTTCAACAAAGCTAATTGTATCAAATGAAAGTTAAACACATTAAAATAAAGCTATTTGAATCAAATGAAAGTCAAACGCATTGAAACAAAGTTATTTTAAATCAAATGAAAGTGAAATGCATTCTAAAAAGCTTATTGAATCAAATGAAAGTTAAACGCATTCAAACAAAGCTATTTGAATCAAATGAGAGTCAAATACATTCTACAAAGCTAATTGAATCAAATGAAAGTCAAACTCATTCAAACAAAGCTAATTGAATCAAATGAAAGTCAAATACATTCTACAAAGCTAATTGAATCAAATGAATGTCAAATACGTTCAACAAAGCTAATTGTATCAAATGAAAGTCAAACACATTAAAATAAATCTATTTGAATCAAATGAAAGTCAAACGCATTGAAACAAAGTTATTTAAATCAAATGAAAGTGAAATGCATTCTACAAAGCTAATTGAATCAAATGAAAGTTAAACGCATTCAAACAAAGCTATTTGAATCAAATGAGAGTCAAATACATTTTACAAAGCTAATTGAACCAAATGAAAGTCAAACTCATTCAAACAAAGCTAATTGAATCAAATGAAAGTCAAATACATTCTACAAAGCTAATTGAATCAAATGAAAATCAAACACATTCAAATAAAGCTATTTGAATCAAATGAAGTCAAACACATTAAAATAAAGCTATTTGAATCAAATGAAAGTCAAACGCATTGAAACAAAGTTATTTAAAATCAAATGAAAGTGAAATGCATTCTATAAAGCTTATTGAATCAAAGAAAGTTAAACGCATTCAAACAAAGCTATTTGAATCAAATGAGAGTCAAATACATTCTACAAAGCTAATTGAATCAAATGAAAGTCAAACTCATTCAAACAAAGCTAATTGAATCAAATGAAAGTCAAATACATTCTACAAAGCTAATTGAAACAAATGAATGTCAAATACATACTACAAAGCTAATTGAATCAAATGAAAGTCAAACACATTCAAACAAAGCTATTTTAATTAAATGAAAGTCAAATACATTCAACAAAGCTAATAGAATCAAATGAAAGTCAAACACATTCAAACAAAGCAAATTGAATCAAATGAAAGTCAAACACGTTCAAACAAAGCTATTTTAATCAAATGAATGTCAAATACGTTCAACAAAGCTAATTGTATCAAATAAAGTCAAACACATTAAAATAAATCTATTTGAATCAAATGAAAGTCAAACGCATTGAAACAAAGTTATTTAAATCAAATGAAAGTGAAATGCATTCTACAAAGCTAATTGAATCAAATGAAAGTTAAACGCATTCAAACAAAGCTATTTGAATCAAATGAGAGTCAAATACATTTTACAAAGCTAATTGAACCAAATGAAAGTCAAACTCATTCAAACAAAGCTAATTGAATCAAATGAAAGTCAAATACATTCTACAAAGCTAATTGAATCAAATGAAAATCAAACACATTCAAATAAAGCTATTTGAATCAAATGAAAGTCAAACACATTCAAACAAAGCTATTTTAATTAAATGAATGTCAAATACATTCTACAAAGCTAATTGAATCAAATGAAAGTCCAACACATTCAAATAAAGCTATTTGAATCAAATGAAAGTCAAATACATTCTACAAAGCTAATTGAATCAAATGAAAGTCAAACACATTCAAAACAAAGCTATTTAAATCAAATGAGAGTCAAATAAATTCAAACAAAGCTAATTTAAACAAATAAAAGTAAAATACATTCTACAAAGCTAATTGCATCAAATGAAAGTCAAACACATTCAAACAAAGCCTTTTAAATCAACTGAAAGTCAAACACATTCAAAAAAAGCTTTTTAATTTAAATGATAGTCAAACACATTCAAACAAAGCTATATAAATCAAATGAAAGTGAAATGCATTCTACAAAGCTAATTGAATTAAATGAAATTCAAACACATTCAAACAAAGCTATTTGAATCAAATGACAGTAAAATACATTCTACAAAGCTAATTGAATCAATTGAAAGTCAAACACATTCAAACAAAGCTATTTGAATCAAATGAAAGTCAAATACATTCTACAAAGCTAATTGAATCAAATGAAAGTCAAACACATTCAAACTAAGCTAATTGAATCAAATGAAAGTCAAACACATTGAAACAAAATTATTTAAATCAAATGAAAGTGAATTGCATTCTACAAAGCTTATTGAATCAAAGAAAGTTAAACACATTCAAACAAAGCTATTTGAATCAAATGAGAGTCAAATACATTCTACAAAGCTAATTGAATCAAATGAAAGTCAAACTCATTCAAACAAAGCTAATTGAATCAAATGAAAGTCAAATACATTCTACAAAGCTAATTGAATCAAATGAATGTCAAATACGTTCAACAAAGCTAATTGTATCAAATGAAAGTCAAACACATTAAAATAAAGCTATTTGAATCAAATGAAAGTCAAACGCATTGAAACAAAGTTATTTAAATCAAATGAAAGTGAAATGCATTCTACAAAGCTAATTGAATCAAATGAAAGTTAAACGCATTCAAACAAAGCTATTTGAATCAAATGAGAGTCAAATACATTTTACAAAGCTAATTGAACCAAATGAAAGTCAAACTCATTCAAACAAAGCTAATTGAATCAAATGAAAGTCAAATACATTCTACAAAGCTAATTGAATCAAATGAAAATCAAACACATTCAAATAAAGCTATTTGAATCAAGTGAAAGTCAAACACATTCAAACAAAGCTATTTTAATTAAATGAATGTCAAATACATTCTACAAAGCTAATTGAACAAATGAAAGTCAAACACATTCAAACAAAGCTTTTTGAATCAAATGAAAGTCAAACACATTCAAACAAAGCCTTTTAAATCAAATAAAAGTCAAACACATTCAAAAAAAGCTTTTTAATTTAAATGAAAGTCAGACACATTCAAACAAAGCTATATAAATCAAATGAAAGTGAAATGCATTCTACAAAGCAAATTGAATTAAATGAAATTCAAACACATTCAAACAAAAGCTATTTGAATCAAATGACAGTAAAATACATTCTACAAAGCTAATTGAATCAATTGAAAGTCAAACACATTCAAACAAAGCTATTTGAATCAAATGAAAGTCAAATACATTCTACAAAGCTAATTGAATCAAATCAAAGTCAAACACATTCAAACAAAGCTAATTGAATCAAATGAAAGTCAAACACATTCAAACAAAGCTATTTTAATTAAATGAATGTCAAATACATTCTATAAAGCTAGTTGAATCAAATGAAAGTGAAACACATTCAAACAAAGCTATTTGAAGAAAATGAAAGTCAAATACATTCTACAAAGCAAATTGAAACAACTGAAAGTCAAACAAAGTCAAACAAAGTTATTTGACTCAAATGAAAGTCACATACATTCTACAATGCTAATTGAACAAATGAAAGTCAAATACATTCTACAAAGCTAATTGCATCAAATGAAAGTCAAACACATTCAAACAAAGCCTTTTAAATCAACTGAAAGTCAAACACATTCAAAAAAGCTTTTTAATATAAATGAAAGTCAAACACATTCAAACAAAGCTATATAAATCAAATGAAAGTGAAATGCAATCTACAAAGCAAATTGAATCAAATGAAATTCAATCACATTCAAACAAAGCTATTTCAATCAAATGAAAGTCAAATACATTCTACAAAGCTAATTGAATCAAATGAAACTCAAACACATTCAAACAAAGCTATTTGAATCAATTGATAGTCAAACATGTTCAAACAAAGCTAATTAAATCAAATAAAAGTCAAATACATTCTACAAAGCTAATTGAATCAAATGAAAGTCAAAAACATTCAAACAAAGCTATTTGAATCAAATGAAAGTCAAATACATTCTACTAAGCTAATTGGATCAAATGAAAGTCAAACACATTCAAACAAAGCTATTTGAATCAAATGAAAGTTAAATACGTTCTACAAAGCTAATTGAATCAAATAAAAATGAAACACATTCAAACAAAGCTATTTGAATTAAATGAGAGTAAAAAGCATTCAAACAAAGCTAATTAAATCAAATAAAAGTCAAATACATTCTACAAAGCTAATTGAATCAAATGAAAGTCAAACACATTCAAACAAAGCTATTTGAATTAAATGAAAGTCAAATACATTCAACAAAGTAATAGAATCAAATGAAAGTCAAACACATTCAAACAAAGCAAATTAAATCAAATGAAAGTCAAACACATTCAAACAAAGCTATTTTAATCAAATGAACGTCAAATACGTTCAACAAAGCTAATTGTATCAAATGAAAGTCAAACACATTAAAATAAAGCTATTTCAATCAAATGAAAGTCAAACGCATTGAAACAAAGTTATTTAAATCAAATGAAAGTGAAATGCATTCTACAAAGCTTATTGAATCAAATGAAAGTTAAACGCATTCAAACAAAGCTATTTGAATCAAATGAGAGTCAAATACATTCTACAAAGCTAATTGAATCAAATCAAAGTCAAACTCATTCAAACAAAGCTAATTGAATCAAATGAAAGTCAAATACATTCTACAAAGCTAATTGAATCAAATGAATGTCAAACACATTCAAACAAAGCTATTTGAATCAAATGAAAGTCAAATACGTTCTACAAAGCTAATTGAATCAAATAAAAGTGAAACACATTCAAACAAAGCTATTTGAATTAAATGAGAGAAAAAAACATTCAAACAAAGCTAATTAAATCAAATAAAAGTCAAATACATTCTACAAAGCTAATTGAATCAAATGAAAGTCAAACACATCCAAACAAAGCTATTTGAATCAAATGAAAGTCAAATACATTCAACAAAGTAATAGAATCAAATGAAAGTCAAACACATTCAAACAAAGCAAATTAAATCAAATGAAAGTCAAACACATTCAAACAAAGCTATTTTAATCAAATGAATGTCAAATACGTTCAACAAAGCTAATTGTATCAAATGAAAGTCAAACACATTAAAATAAAGCTATTTGAATCAAATGAAAGTCAAACGCATTGAAACAAAGTTATTTAAATCAAATGAAATTGAAATGCATTCTACAAAGCTTATTGAATCAAATGAAAGTTAAACGCATTCAAACAAAGCTATTTGAATCAAATGAGTGTCAAATACATTCTACAAAGCTAATTGAATCAAATCAAAGTCAAACTCATTCAAACAAAGCTAATTGAATCAAATGAAAGTCAAATACATTCTACAAAGCTAATTGAATCAAATGAATGACAAATACGTTTAACAAAGCTAATTGTATCAAATGAAAGTCAAACACATTAAAATAAAGCTATTTGAATCAAATGAAAGTCAAACGCATTGAAACAAAGTTATTTAAATCAAATGAAAGTGAAATGCATTCTACAAAGCTAATTGAATCAAATGAAAGTCAAACTCATTCAAACAAAGCTAATTGAATCAAATGAAAGTCAAATACATTCTACAAAGCTAATTGAATCAAATGAAAATCAAACACATTCAAATAAAGCTATTTGAATCAAATGAAAGTCAAACACATTCAAAACAAAGCTATTTTAATTAAATGAATGTCAAATACATTCTACAAAGCTAATTGAATCAAATAAAAGTCAAACACATTCAAATAAAGCTATTTGAATCAAATGAAAGTCAAATACATTCTACAAAGCTAATTGAATCAAATGAAAGTCAAACACATTCAAACAAAGCTATTTGAATCAAATGAGAGTCAAATAAATTCAAACAAAGCTAATTTAAACAAATAAAAGTAAAATACATTCTACAAAGCTAATTGCATCAAATGAAAGTCAAACACATTCAAACAAAGCCTTTTAAATCAACTGAAAGTCAAACACGTTTAAAAAAAGCTTTTTAGTTTAAATGATAGTCAAACACATTCAAACAAAGCTATATAAATCAAATGAAAGTGAAATGCATTCTACAAAGCAAATTGAATTAAATGAAATTCAAACACATTCAAACAAAGCTATTTGAATCAAATGACAGTCAAATATATTCTACAAAGCTAATTGAATCAAATGAAAGTCAAACACATTCAAACAAAGCTATTTGAATCAAATGAAAGTCAAATACATTCTACAAAGCTAATTGAATCAAATGAAAGTCAAACACATTGAAACAAATCTATTTGAATCAAATGAAAGTCAAACACATTCAAACAAAGATTTTGAATCAAATGAAAGTCAAATACATTCTACAAAGCTAATTGAATCAAATGAAAGTCAAACACATTCAAATAAAGCTATTTGAATCAAATAAAAGTCAAATACATTCTACAAAGCTAATTGAATCAAATGAAAGTCAAACACATTCAAACAAAGCTGTTTGAATCAAAGGAGAGTCAAATAAATTCAAACAAAGCTAATTAAATCAAATAAAAGTAAAATACATTCTACAAAGCTAATTGAATCAAATGAAAGTCAAACACATTCAAACAAAGCTATTTGAATCAAATGAAAGTCAAACACATTCAAACAAAGCCTTTTAAATCAAATAAAAGTCAAACACATTCAAAAAAAAGCTTTTTAATTTAAATGAAAGTCAGACACATTCAAACAAAGCTATATAAATCAAATGAAAGTGAAATGCATTCTACAAAGCAAATTGAATTAAATGAAATTCAAACACATTCAAACAAAGCTATTTGAATCAAATGACAGTAAAATACATTCTACAAAGCTAATTGAATCAATTGAAAGTCAAACACATTCAAACAAAGCTATTTGAATCAAATGAAAGTCAAATACATTCTACAAAGCTAATTGAATCAAATGAAAGTCAAACACATTCAAACAAAGCTAATTGAATCAAATGAAAGTCAAACACATTCAAACAAAGCTATTTTAATTAAATGAATGTCAAATACATTCTATAAAGCTAGTTGAATTAAATGAAAGTGAAACACATTCAAACAAAGCTATTTGAAGAAAATGAAAGTTAAATACATTCTACAAAGCAAATTGAAACAAATGAAAGTCAAACACAGTCAAACAAAGTTATTTGACTCAAATGAAAGTCACATACATTCTACAATGCTAATTGAACAAATGAAAGTCAAACACATTCAAACAAAGTTATTTGAATCAAATGAAAGTCAAACACATTCAAACAAAGCCTTTTAAATCAAATAAAAGTCAAACACATTCAAAAAAAGCTTTTTAATTTAAATGAAAGTCAAACACATTCAAACAAAGCTATATAAATCAAATGAAAGTGAAATGCAATCCACAAAGCAAATTGAATCAAATGAAATTCAATCACGTTCAAACAAAGCTATTTGAATCAAATGAAAGTCAAATACATTCTACAAAGCTAATTGAATCAAATGAAACTCAAACACATTCAAACAAAGCTATTTGAATCAATTGATAGTAAAACATGTTCAACCAAAGCTAATTAAATCAAATAAAAGTCAAATACATTCTACAAAGCTAATTGAATCAAATGAAAGTCAAAAACATTCAAACAAAGCTATTTGAATCAAATGAAAGTCAAATACATTCTACTAAGCTAATTGGATCAAATGAAAGTCAAACACATTCAAACAAAGCTATTTGAATCAAATGAAAGTCAAATACGTTCTACAAAGCTAATTGAATCAAATAAAAGTGAAACACATTCAAACAAAGCTATTTGAATTAAATGAGAGTAAAAAACATTCAAACAAAGCTAATTAAATCAAATAAAAGTCAAATACATTCTACAAAGCTAATTGAATCAAATGAAAGTCAAACACATTCAAACAAAGCTATTTGAATAAAATGAAAGTCAAATACATTCTACAAAGTAATAGAATCAAATGATAGTCAAACACATTCAAACAAAGCAAATTGAATCAAATGAAAGTCAAACACATTCAACCAAAGCTATTTTAATCAAATGAATGTCAAATACGTTCAACAAAGCTAATTGTATCAAATGAAAGTCAAACACATTAAAATAAAGCTATTTGAATCAAATGAAAGTCAAATGCATTGAAACAAAGTTATTTAAATCAAATGAAAGTGAAATGCATTCTACAAAGCTAATTGAATCAAATGAAAGTTAAACGCATTCAAACAAAGCTATTTGAATCAAATGAGAGACAAATACATTCTACAAAGCTAATTGAATCAAATGAAAGTCAAACTCATTCAAACAAAGCTAATTGAATCAAATGAAAGTCAAATACATTCTACAAAGCTAATTGAATCAAATGAAAATCAAACACATTCAAATAAAGCTATTTGAATCAAATGAAAGTCAAACACATTCAAACAAAGCTATTTTAATTAAATGAATGTCAAATACATTCTACAAAGCTAATTGAATCAAATAAAAGTCAAACACATTCAAATAAAGCTATTTGAATCAAATGAAAGTCAAATACATTCTACAAAGCTAATTGAATCAAATGAAAGTCAAACACATTCAAACAAAGCTATTTGAATCAAATGAGAGTCAAATAAATTCAAACAAAGCTAATTTAAACAAATAAAATTAAAATACATTCTACAAAGCTAATTGCATCAAATGAAAGTCAAACATATTCAAACAAAGCTAATTAAATCAAATAAAAGTAAAATACATTCTACAAAGCTAATTGAATCAAATGAAAGTCAAACACATTCAAACAAAGCCTTTTAAATCAAATAAAAGTCAAACACATTCAAAAAAAGCCTTTTAATTTAAATGAAAGTCAAACACATTCAAACAAAGCTATATAAATCAAATGAAAGTGAAATGCAATCTACAAAGCAAATTGAATCAAATGAAATTCAATCACATTCAAACAATGCTATTTGAATCAAATGAAAGTCAAATACATTTTACAAAGCTAATTGAATCAAATGAAACTCAAACACATTCAAACAAAGCTATTTGAATCAAATGAGAGTCAAACATGTTCAAACAAAGCTAATTAAATCAAATAAAAGTCAAATACATTCTACAAAGCTAATTGAATCAAATGAAAGTAAAAAACATTCATACAAAGCTATTTGAATCAAATAAAAGTCAAATACATTCTACTAAGCTTATTGGATCAAATGAAAGTCAAACACATTCAAACAAAGCTATTTGAATCAAATGAAAGTCAAATACGTTCTACAAAGCTAATTGAATCAAATAGAAGTGAAACACATTCAAACAAAGCTAATTTAATCAAATAAAAGTGAAACACATTCAAACAAAGCTATTTAAATTAAATGAGAGTCAAAAACATTCAAACAAAGCTAATTAAATCAAATAAAAGTCAATACATTCTACAAAGCTAATTGAATCAAATGAAAGTCAAACACATTCAAACAAAGCTAATTGAATCAAATGAAAGTCAAATACATTCAACAAAGCTAATAGAATCAAATGAAAGTAAAACACATTCAAACAAAGCAAATTGAATCAAATGAAAGTCAAACACATTCAAACAAAGCTATTTTAATCAAATGAATGTCAAATACGTTCAACAATGCTAATTGTATCAAATGAAAGTCAAACACATTAAAATAAAGCTATTTGAATCAAATGAGAGTCAAATGCATTGAAACAAAGTTATTTAAATCAAATGAAAGTGAAATGCATTCTACAAAGCTAATTGAATCAAATGAAAGTTAAACGCATTCAAACAAAGCTATTTGAATCAAATGAGAGACAAATACATTCTACAAAGCTAATTGAATCAAATGAAAGTCAAACATATTCAAATAAAGCTATTTGAATCAAATGAAAGTCAAACACATTCAAACAAAGCTATTTTAATTAAATGAATGTCAAATACATTCTACAAAGCTATTTGAATCAATTGAAAGTCAAAAACATTCAAATAAAGCTATTTGAATCAAATGAAAGTCAAATACATTCTACAAAGCTAATTGCATCAAATGAAAGTAAAAAACATTCAAACAAAGCTATTTGAATCAAATGAAAGTCAAATACATTCTACTAAGCTAATTGGGTGAAATGAAAGTCAAACACATTCAAACAAAGCTAATTGAATCCAATGAACGTCAAATACATTCAACAAAGCTAATAGAATCAAATGAAAGTCAAACACATTCAAACAAAGCAAATTGAATCAAATGAAAATCAAACACAAACAAACAAAGCTATTTTAATCAAATGAATGTCAAATACGTTCAACAAAGCTAATTGTATCAAATGAAAGTCAAACACATTAAAATAAAGCTATTTGAATCAAATGAAAGTCAAATGCATTGAAACAAAGTTATTTAAATCAAATGAAAGTGAAATGCATTCTACAAAGCTAATTGAATCAAATGAAAGTTAAACACATTCAAACAAAGCTATTTGAATCAAATGAGAGTCAAATACATTCTACAAAGCTAATTGAATCAAATGAAAGTCAAACTCATTCAAACAAAGATAATTAAATCAAATGAAAGTCAAATACATTCTACAAAGCTAATTGAATCAAATGAAAGTCGAACATATTCAAATAAAGCTATTTGAATCAAATGAAAGTCAAACACATTCAAACAAAGCTATTTAAATTAAATGAATGTCAAATACATTCTACAAAGCTAATTTAATCAAATGAAAGTCAAACACATTCAAATAAAGCTATTTGAATCAAATGAAAGTCAAATACATTCTACAAAGCTAATTGAATCAAATGAAAGTAAAAACACATTCAAACAAAGCTATTTGAATCAAATGAGAGTCAAATAAATTCAAACAAAGCTAATTAAATCAAATAAAAGTAAAATACATTCTACAAAGCTAATTGCATCAAATGAAAGTCAAACTCATTCAAACAAAGCCTTTTAAATCAAATGAAAGTCAAACACATTAAAAAAAAGCTTTTTAATTTAAATGAAAGTCAAACACATTCGAACAAAGCTATATAAATCAAATGAAAGTGAAATGCATTCTACAAAGCAAATTGAAATAAATGAAATTCAAACACATCCAAACAAAGCTATTTGAATCAAATGACAGTCAAATACATTCTACAAAGCTAATTGAATCAAATGAAAGTCAAACACAATCAAACAAAGTTATTTGACACAAATGAAAGTCAAATACATTCTACAAAGCTAATTGAATCAAATGAAAGTCAAACACATTCAAACAAAGTTATTTGAATCAAATGAAAGTCAAACACATTCAAACAAAGATTTTGAATCAAATGAAAGTCAAATACATTCTACAAAGCTAATTGAATCAATTGAAAGTCAAACACATTTAAATAAAGCTATTTGAATCAAATGAAAGTCAAATACATTCTACAAAGCTAATTAAATCAAATGAAAGTCAAACACATTCAAACAAAGCTATTTAAATCAAAGGAGAGTCAAATAAATTCAAACAAAGCTAATTAAATCAGATAAAAGTAAAATACATTCTACAAAGCTAATTGAATCAAATGAAAGTCAAACACATTCAAGCAAAGCCTTTTAAAACAAATGAAAGTCAAACACATTTAAAAAAAAGCTTTTTAATTTAAATGAAAGTCAAACACATTCAAACAAAGCTATATAAATCAAATGAAAGTGAAATGCATTCTACAAAGCAAATTGATCTAAATGAAATTCAAACACATTCAAACAAAGCTATTTGAATCAAATGACAGTCAAACACATTCTACAAAGCTAATTGAATCAATTGAAAGTCAAACACATTCAAACAAAGCTATTTGAATTTAAATGAAAGTCAAATACATTCTACAAAGCTATTTGAATCAAATGAAAGTCAAACACATTCAAACAAAGCTATTTGAAGAAAATGAAAGTCAAATACATTTTACAAAGCAAATTGAATCAAATGAAAGTCAAACACTGTCAAACAAAGTTATTAAATTCAAATGAAAGTCAAATACATTCTACAAAGCTAATTGAATCAAATGAAAGTCAAACACATTCAAAAAAAGCTTATTAAATCAAATAAAAGTCAAATACATTCTACAAAGCTAATTGAATCATAAAAAAGTCAAACACATTCAAACAAAGCTAATTGAATCAAATGGAAGTCAAATACATTCTATAAAGCTAATAGAATTAAATTAAAGTCAAACACATTCAGAATAAGCTAATTAAATTTAATGAAAGTCAAACACATTCAAACAAAGCTTTCGAATCAAGTGAAAGTCAAATACATTCTACAAAGCTAATTGAATCAAATGACAGTCAAACACATTCAAACAAAGCTATTTGAATCAAATGAAAGTCAAATACATTCTACAAAGCTATTTGAATCAAATGAAAGTCAAACACATTCAAATAAAGCTATTTGAATCAAATGAAAGTCAAATACATTCTACAAAGCTAATTGAATCAAATGAAAGTAAAACACATTCAAACAAAGCTATTTGAATTAAATGAGAGTCAAATAAATTCAAACAAAGCTAATTAAATCAAATAAAAGTAAAATACATTCTACAAAGCTAATTGCATCAAATGAAAGTCAAACTCATTCAAACAAAGCCTTTTAAATCAAATGAAAGTTAAACACATTAAAAAAAAGCTTTTTAATTTAAATGAAAGTCAAACACATTCAAACAAAGCTATATAAATCAAATGAAAGTGAAATGCATTCTACAAAGAAAATTGAAATAAATGAAATTCAAACACATTCAAACAAAGCTATTTGAATCAAATGACAGTCAAATACATTCTACAAAGCTAATTGAATCAATTGAAAGTCAAACACATTCAAACAAAGCTATTTCAATCAAATGAAAGTCAAATACATTCTACAAAGCTAATTGAATCAAATGAAAGTCAAACATATTCAAACAAAGCTAATTGAATCAAATGAAAGTCAAACACATTCAAACAAAGCTATTTTAATTAAATGAATGTCAAATACATTCTACAAAGCTAATTGAATCAATTGAAAGTCAAACACATTAAAACAAAGCTATTTGAAGAAAATGAAAGTCAAATACATTTTACAAAGCAAATTGAAACAAATGAAATGAAACACAGTCAAAACAACGTTATTTGACTCAAATGAAAGTCAAATACATTCTGCAAAGCTAATTGAATCAAATGAAAGTCAAACACATTTAAATAAAGCTATTTGAATCAAATGAAAGTCAAATACGTTCTACAAAGCTAACTGTATCAAATGAAAGTCAAACGCAATCAAATAAGGCTATTTGAGTCAAATGAAAGTCAAACACATTCAAACAAAGTTGTTTAAATTAAATGAAAGTGAAATGTATTCTACAAAGCTAATTGAATCAAATGAAAGTTAAACGCATTCAAACAAAGCTATTTGAATCAAAATGAGAGTCAAATACATTCTACAAAGCTAATTGAATCAAATGAAAGTCAAACACATTCAAACAAAGCTAATTGAATCAAATGAAAGTTAAATACATTCAACAAAGCTAATGGAATCAAATGAAAGTCAAACACATTCAAACAAAGCTAATTGAATCAAATGAAAGTCAAGCACATTCAAACAAAGCTATTTTAATCGAATGAAAGTCAATTACATTCTACAAAGCTAATTGAATCAAATGAAAGTCAAACACATTCAAACAAAGCTATTTGAATCAAATGAAAGTCAAACACATTCAAACAAAGCTATTTGAATCAAATGAGAGTCAAATACATTCAAACAAAGCTAATTAAATCAAATAAAAGTCAAATACATTCTACAAAGCTAATTGAATCAAATGAAAGTCAAACATATTCAAAACAAAGCTAATTGTATTAACTGAAAGTCAAATACATTCAACAAAGCGAATTGAATCAAATGAAAGTAAAACACATTCAAACAAAGCTAATTGAATCATATGAAAGTTAAACACATTTAAACAAAGATTTCGTATTAAATGAAAGTCAAATAAATTCTACAAAGCTAATTGAATCAAATGAAAGTCAAACACATTCAAATAAAGCTATTTGAATCAAATGAAAGTCAAAAAACATTCTACAAAGAAAATTGAATCAAATGAAAGTCAAACACAGTCAAACAAAGTGATTTGATTTAAATGAAAGTCAAATACATTCTACAAAGCTAATTGAATCAAATGAAAGTCAAACACATTCAAACAAAGCTGTTTGAATCAAATGAGAGTAAAATAAATTCAAACAAAGCTAATTAAATAAAATAAAAGTAAAATACATTCTACAAAGCTAATTGAATCAAATGAAAGTCAAACACATTCAAACAAAGCCTTTTAAATCAAATGAAAGTCAAACACATTCAAAAAAAGCTTTTTAATTTAAATGAAAGTCAAACACATTCAACAAAGCTATATAAATCAAATGAAAGTGAAATGCATTCTACAAAGCAAATTGAATTAAATGAAATTCAAACACATTCAAACAAAGCTATTTGAATCAAATGACAGTAAAATACATTCTACAAAGCTAATTGAATCAATTGAAAGTCAAACACATTCAAAACAAAGCTATTTGAATAAAATGAAAGTCAAATACATTCTACAAAGCTAATTGAATCAAATGAAAGTCAAACACATTCAAACAAAGCTAATTGAATCAAATGAAAGTCAAACACATTCAAACAAAGCTATTTTAATTAAATGAATGTCAAATACATTCTACAAAGCTAGTTGAATCAAATGAAAGTGAAACACATTCAAACAAAGCTATTTGAAGAAAATGAAAGTCAAATACATTCTACAAAGCAAATTGAAACAAATGAAAGTCAAACACAGTCAAACAAAGTTATTTGACTCAAATGAAAGTCACATACATTCTACAAAGCTAATTGAACAAATGAAAGTCAAACACATTCAAACAAAGCTATTTGAATCAAATGAAAGTCAAACACATTCAAACAAAGCCTTTTAAATCAAATAAAAGTCAAACACATTCAAAAAAAAGCTTTTTAATTTAAATGAAAGTCAAACACATTCAAACAAAGCTATATAAATCACATGAAAGTAGAATGCAATCTACAAAGCAAATTGAATCAAATGAAAGTCAAACACATTCAAACAAAGCTAATTGAATCAAATGAAAGTCAAACACATTCAAACAAAGCTAATTGAATCAAATGAAAGTCAAACACATTCAAACAAAGCTAATTGAATCAAATGAAAGTCAAACACATTCAAACAAAGCTATTTTAATTAAATGAATGTCAAATACATTCTACAAAGCTAATTATTGAATTAAATGAAAGTCAAACACATTCAAACAAAGCTATTTGAAGAAAATGAAATTCAAATACATTCTACAAAGCAAATTAAAACAAGTGAAAGTCAAAACACAGTCAAACAAAGTTATTTGACTCAAATGAAAGTCAAATACATTCTACAAAGCTAATTGAATCAAATGAAAGTCAAACACATTCAAACAAAGCTATTTGAATCAAATGAAAGTCAAACACATTCAAACAAAGATTTTGAATCAAATGAAAGTCAAATACATTCTACAAAGCTAATTGAATCAAATGAAAGTCAAACACATTCAAATAAAGCTATTTGAATCAAATTAAAATCAAACACATTCAAACAAAGCTATTTGAATAAAATAAAAGTAAAATACATTCAACAAAGCGAATTGAATCAAATGAAAGTAAAACACATTCAAACAAAGCTAATTGAATCATATGAAAGTTAAACACATTTAAACAAAGATTTCGTATTAAATGAAAGTCAAATACATTCTACAAAGCTAATTGAATCAAATGAAAGTCAAACACATTCAAATAAAGCTATTTGAATCAAATGAAAGTCAAATACATTCTACAAAGAAAATTGAATCAAATGAAAGTCAAACACAGTCAAACAAAGTTATTTGATTTAAATGAAAGTCAAATACATTCTACAAAGCTAATTGAATCAAATCAAAGTCAAACACATTCAAACAAAGCTGTTTGAATCAAATGAGAGTAAAATAAATTCAAACAAAGCTAATTAAATAAAATAAAAAGTAAAATACATTCTACAAAGCTAATTGAATCAAATGAAAGTCAAACACATTCAAACAAAGCCTTTTAAATCAAATGAAAGTCAAACACATTCAAAAAAAGCTTTTTAATTTAAATGAAAGTCAAACACATTCAAACAAAGCTATATAAATCAAATGAAAGTGAAATGCATTCTACAAAGCAAATTGAATTAAATGAAATTCAAACACATTCAAACAAAGCTATTTTGAATCAAATGACAGTAAAAATACATTCTAACAAAGCTAATTGAATCAATTGAAAGTCAAACACATTCAAACAAAGCTATTTGAAAAATGAAAGTCAAATACATTCTACAAAGCTAATTGAATCAAATGAAAGTCAAACACATTCAAACAAAGCTAATTGAATCGAATGAAAGTCAAACACATTCAAAACAAAGCTATTTTAATTAAATGAATGTCAAATACATTCTACAAAGCTAGTTGAATCAAATGAAAGTGAAACACATTCAAACAAAGCTATTTGAAGAAAATGAAAGTCAAATACATTCTACAAAGAAATTGAAACAAATGAAAGTCAAACACAGTCAAACAAAGTTATTTGACTCAAATAAAAGTCACATACATTCTACAAAGCTAATTGAACAAATGAAAGTCAAACACATTCAAACAAAGCTATTTGAATCAAATGAAAGTCAAACACATTCAAACAAAGCCTTTTAAATCAAATAAAAGTCAAACACATTCAAAAAAAGCTCTTTAATTTAAATGAAAGTCAAACACATTCAAACAAAGCTATATAAATCACATGAAAGTAAAATGCAATCTACAAAGCAAATTGAATCAAATGAAAGTCAAACACATTCAAACAAAGCTAATTGAATCAAATGAAAGTCAAACACATTCAAACAAAGCTAATTGAATCAAATGAAAGTCAAACAATTCAAACAAAGCTAATTGAATCAAATGAAAGTCAAACACATTCAAACAAAGCTATTTTAATTAAATGAACGTCAAATACATTCTACAAAGCTAATTGAATCAAATGAAAGTCAAACACATTCAAACAAAGCTATTTGAAGAAAATGAAAGTCAAATACATTCTACAAAGAAAATTGAAACAAATGAAAGTCAAACACAGTCAAACAAAGTTATTTGACTCAAATGAAAGTCAAATACATTCTACAAAGCTAATTGAATCAAATGAAAGTCAAACACATTCAAACAAAGCTATTTGAATCAAATGAAAGTCAAACACATTCAAACAAAGATTTAGAATCGAATGAAGTCAAATACATTCTACAAAGCTAATTGAAT
>NW_018745043.1:0-15799 GCF_001683475.1 Chenopodium quinoa | reverse complement strand
TCAGGTCCGTATGCTCACCAGCCGGCTGAGGGCGGAACTCATCCGGCCGGTCCTCTGCCAGTGATTGCTATTTTCTTGCCTTTCTGGCGGACTCTGTCTGGGACGCCTTTCTTTTTCTGTCGCCTGTTTCTTGAACAGGCGCACTTTCCTTGACATTGTCAAGGTCTGTTTTTTTCTCCACTTGACCCAGTGGCCTTAGCAGTGGGTTTGACATCCGAGAGATAGCACTCTCGGGCCATCCTCTGATCTCCCCTTAGGGAGCCGACTGTTCCATTGTCCCTTTCAAACTTAAGCAGCATAAGTGACGGGATTATAACAGCCTTGGCACTATTCAGGGTTGGGCGACCCAGAATCATGTTGTAGGCAGAGAGTTCCTCTACAACTAGGAATCGGACTACCATGTGTCGTCCTTCCCCTTTTTCGCCCAGGCGGACGGGTAGATCAACTCGTCCCAGTGGGTGGACGACTCCTCCTCCAAACCCTATTAAAGGGTGGAGGCCGGATGTATGCAGTCCGTCTGATATTTCAGTTTTGACAGACATTTGCTGCTGATGAGATCTGAAGAGCTCCCAGTATCTATGAGGATTCGACCAACTCTCTGGTTGGCCACTTTACATTCAATAACGAGAGGGTCGTCATGCGGCCCCCTTATTCCTCCTAGATCCTCTTCAGTGATGACAATCTCAGGAAATGTATATTTGGACGGTCGTTCTTGGTGAACGGAATTTACATCTAACCGCCTTATATTATCTTTGTTGCCCCTAATAGTGGGGCCGCCTCCTGAGAAGCCGCCTGCAATGGTGTAGACGACTGCATCATCTGTATCGGAACTGTCGGCCTGTTGATTCTTTTTGGCCGACTGCTTTTTTGAGGAAGTATTCCCCGTAGATTTCTTGACATAAGTGTCAAGATCACCTTGATCAGCCAAGCGGTCTAGGTTACCGCATGAGACTAATGCAGTCGTTGGTGTGATGACCAATGTCATCATGATAAGCACAGATTTTGTCTTGGTTCCGGTTGCTCGCAGAACCCTTCATGGGGAGCGGTTTCTCAATTGAGAGCCGTCCCTTTATTTCTTTTAGGATAAACTGGTTATCCTTGTTAAACACATACTTTGGGGAGTATGGTTTGAATTCCTTTTTCTTCTTGGCCGGCTGTTTAGAGGAATCAGCCGCCCAGACCCCTTTTCTTTTTTCATCTTTGTTGGACGACTGTTTCTGTCGTCCTTCTCTATTGTCGAACCTCTTCCCGTCCGACTGTTTCATTGTACACAGATCAGTCGCCTGTATATAGGCTTCTGCTTCAATCAAGGCTCTTGAAGAGTCGCCACCCTTTTTCGAACTAAATCAAATTTGAAGGTAGACCCGTCTTTGAGACCTCTAAAAAAGTCAGTATAAGCTACCTCATCCGGTAACCCTTGAATCTGTATTCTCATCAGGTTGAACGCCTGATGTAGGAACGAAGCCCCTCCTTTTCACCCTGCTGAATTGTTCCCAAATCAAGGGTCGTTTTCTTCGCAGGGATGTTCATTGCAAAGTTGGAGGCAAATAAGTAAGCAAGCGTCCTGAAACTGTTTACACAACCAGTCGGCAGGTTGCCGAACCATTGCTGTGCAATTCCCTTGAGAGTTGCTGGGAAAACACTTGCACCAAGTGGGATCATCCAACCCTTGAAGGTACATCAGGTTGGTGAATGCCATCAGATGGTCTTCCGGGTTAGTAGTGCCATCATAGGCGCCTACTAAAACATTTTTTACTTTGGCCGGCTGAGCGGCTTCAGTAATTTCCTTGGAGAAGGCCGACGGCTGTTCACCAAGTCTAAGCAGCCGTAGCTGCCAGTCCATAGGTTGGACGTTTTTTGCTGCAGGTCCACCAAATGGAGGTGGCTGCATAAAATATTGTTGTTGCGGCACAAATGGTAAATTTGGTACCGCCTGCGCACTATGAAAGCCAGACTGACGGGAGGTGCCGCCTGACTGACTCGCATGGTACGACTGAGTTGGCCTCATCGAGGCATTTTGCAAACTGTCCTGAAAATTTGAAGTAGAAGCCGACTCTGATAATCGGTCACTCTTCTTCTGCTCTAGCAGGTGCCGAGCATCTGTGAACGTTTGCTTTGACCGTCCGCCTGAATATGACGAACCGGTTTCCTATTTCCCGTAGGATAACGGAGTTTTGTGAAATCAAGAGCAGACGGCTCCCGCTTCTTAGATTTAGGATGGGGAGTCGCCTCTCGCCCTTGAACTGGCTTCCTCTTCAGTGAAGTGGAAGGTTTTTTGGCCGCCTGCTCTTTGACTGAAGCAGGCGGTTTTTTGTTGATCAACTCTTGGATCTCTCCCTTGAATCCCCTCATGAAGGTCATGAGTTCGTTCCTTGTGATGGGAGCAGACCCATCAGTCGGCTGTTGCCGAGCAAACGGTGCGCCTGCTGGCTCGCTTCCTGTTTGAAGATACTCCCGTTCCCTTATTTCAGTATGACGGGTACGGCGGGCCCTTAGGGTCCCGTCTGGAGCTGTATGAGTTTCAACTTCAAATTCACTTTCGGTATCATGGTCCGACTGAACTTGAGGGTCGTCTAGGGGACGCCTCTCTTCTGGGGTCGGTACAGACTTGGATGCCATCTCTGAAGTACTCTCCCCACAGACGGCGCCAAATGTTTCTGGGTTTTCTGATGTTCCTGCGGGAGAGTTTACAATTCCGAGACTGGAACCGGACGCCTGTACCTGCAAAATAACGGAGACTCCTGAGAGCTCCGCCTCCAACGGTCAAGTTAGTACCTGATTAAGGAGTAATTAATACAGAAATTAGAGTAATAAGGTCTCTCTAGGTGAGAGTATTTAATGTAGGTAATCTGCTTTGCTAGCGAGATCAGCCGGTTATTAGTGTGTTCTGTCAATTATTCGGTCCCCCGATTAATGAGGATTAATCGAGTATTTATAGCCTTGGGAAGCGTGCAACTCTCTAGGTTTTAAGGTAAACCTAGGGCCGAACGGGCTTCTAGACTGAAATGGGCCTTGATGGCCGGTTGTCCCATTTGGCATGGGTGGACACGTGGCGTGTCTTAAGTGGTCCGTGGAGGACGCGTGGCGGAACCTGGTTGGTCCACTTGTCAAACGGCGCTTGGTGGATAAAAATCCCCTAATCACTTAGCATTTGTGTAAAATGTTGAATGACTTTGCCTGCCGCCTGTTTTTGCAAATCTGACGCCTGGTGCTTCTTTTTCAGACCATGCTCCGTGTACACGGCCTCCGTAGGCCGATCAGTGCCAAAAACAAAGAGGTAAAAGCTGCCAAAGTCATGGCCGCCTCTGACTTTGATAAGGTAATGTTTCAAAATTGCCCAAAATGAAATTTTGACAACTAATATTCTTTATTATCAGGCTCAGGCCACTTTGGAGATCAAAGGCAAGTTGGAGGCGGCCAACAAAAGGAACCAAGAGCTGGAGCAGAAGGTCAAAAGCCTCCAAGATGAGTTGCGGCCACTTAAACATATTTCCCATCATGCCGAGAGCCTTCAGAAGTCTTTGGATTCTGTCAAGGACCGCTTGGTGAAGCAGGAGGCGGCCATCACCAAAGATCATAATGCGAAGGCCGAGACCAAGAAGCTGGCTCTAGCCCAGGCCATGATGGAGGACTCGGCCAATATCATGAAGATGACCTGGTCGTCCCTCTTCCCAAAAGCTAGCTATGCTGCATGGGACAAGAAATTCAACACTTGTACTGAAGAGTACAACCGAAGAATCATGTAGCAGGCGGCTGATGAGGACGAGAAGAAGGAGGAAGGGGCCGGCTCCAGCTCCGAGGAGGAAGAAGAGGTGGTGGCCCTACAACCAATTCAAGAGGATGCGCCTAAAGCTCCTGCCCTGAAGACGAGTCAACAAAAGGGGATGCACTCGATCAGCTGGCAATTGAGACTCAAACTCCTCCCAATGTTTAAAGCTTTTATTTTTCAAACATTTCTCTAGCCTGCGTGCCTTTTGTGTCTTTGTATCTTTACTCGACCAAGGGGCCGGGGTTATGAATACTTTGCTGGTCTTCATGGCCGACTGTTTTATATATTAACTTGGCGACCACTTTTTAGTCGTCTTTGATCACTGAATCTTATTTATGCTTTATTTTTTTCCAAGTATAGAGGCTCCTTGATATCCGCTTGCATGCCATACCGACTGTTTCAGCTGGTATGTTGTTTAGAATTTAGAATTTTGCAAGCAAAAGTTTGTCAAGTACAGACTGCCTATACCCATGGACGACTTGTTGTCTTGGCTCCAGATTGACGATCAGTCGGCCACGTATCCAGTCGGTTTCCCAACGCATTTTAGGAAAACACGTTAGGTCTGTTTTACTTTTTTCAAGTTAGAAGGAACAGGCTGCTTGTAATCAGGCCGCCTGTTTGTTTTAAGTAGAAATAGTGTTCGTGCTTGCCTTTAGCCAGGCGGACTCATCGTTGCCTTTTGGATTCACACCAAGTATGTGGGAGTGACTATGAGTAATCTTTGAGATTACCCAGTCGTCACCTCTCTTGCTTGAGTAGTAGAGGTACCAGGCGGCGGAGGCCGGCTGATACCCTTGATTCGCCAATTTTTGTTGGCTATTAACTCAAGAGGTGCCCCCTGTACTTATCCCAAGTGATACAGGCAGTTATCCGACTTGGATGTCAACTGCTAACACTTGTTTGGTTAATGTTTAGAGTTATCCTTGTCTCGAAACGGCTACGTGGTTTGTCCTTGGGGACAGTCGTTCAGGTGTCGTGTACTTAGTTTATAGAGCATTATTCCACCCAAAAGGGAGTTGCTCTCTGCGACGAATCTCATCCGGAGGGATGTCACCAGACGCCTGCTATGATGTTGGGACAGGTCGTATTAGTTTAAAGGAGAGGATCAGTTGGCTAGGCGCCTAGGCTGACCATCCGACCATAGGCCTTGTTTAGTTCATGGTGAAAAATTATAGGAGAGTAGCCAAATGTAAAGTTACATGTGGCATGCCCCTTTGAAACAGTACAAAGTAAAGAAAATGGAGAGTAGCCGATGGTTTGTCCAGTCGGCATGCCCCTCTGTATTCAGTACATATTAAAGAAAGATAGAGAGTAGCCGTCTGCTAATGTTACAAGCGGCATGCCCCTCTGTTTACAATATAAATGAAGCAAAATAGCAAGTTTTATTAGTAGCTCTTGGCTATTTACATTATTCAAAAATAATACTTCTTTAAATTATCTACATTCCAGGTTCGAGGTAAGGGTTGGCCGTCTGGTGTTTCCAGTCGGTAGGTGCCGTCCCTGACCTCTTCATAGATTCGGTAGGGTCCTTCCCAGTTGGGAGTTAATTTGCCTAACTCATTAGCCCTACCGACTGCTTCCATCTTTCGTAGTACAAAGTCCCCCACTTTGAGTGGACGCCTGTGTACCCTTTTGTTATATGCCCTTGTCATTCTCAAGCGCTAGATTTCATGGCGCAGGGCTACATTGCCCCTTCGTTCTGGGAGTGAATCCAATGCTAGGCGCATGGCTTCCCAATTTGCTTCTTCGTCATACAGCATTATATGAAGAGTCGGCTCATAGTGTTCAATTGGAAGAACAACTTCTGCCCCATAAGTTAGGAGGAATGGAGTCTCTCCATTCGCCCCTTTTTCAGTCGTCCTAATGGCCCATAGAACATGTGGTAGTTCGTCTGCCCATAGGCCGCCTGCTCTTTCAATTTTCTTTTTAATACCGTCTGAGATGATTTTATTGAAAGCTTCTACTTGGCCGTTTGCTTGTGGTCGACCGACTGATGCAAAGTAGTGTGAGATGCCTTGGTCTCCAAGCCAATTTTTTGAGAACATGCGTCTCAAATTGGGGACCATTATCAAAAACCATAGACATGGGCACCCCAAACCGAGTGATGACATTTTTCCAGATGAACGAGATCACATCTTTCGTCTTGATACCCTTAACTGCTTCAGCCTCCACCCATTTGGTGAAGTAGTCAACTGCAACTAGTATGTACCGCCTGCCACCTGTAGCAGGCGTATAGGGACCCAGAATATCCATGCCCCACTTGGCGAAGGGTATGGGACTATGGATGGCCGTGAGGTCTGTGGCCGGACTATGGATTAACTTGCCAAACCTTTGGCACTTGTCACATTTTTTTAACCATTTCCATGGCATCAGCTTCCAATGTAGGCCAGAAGTAACCTTGCCGCCTGGTTCTTTGAGCAAGCGACCTACCACCTATGTGGGAAGCGCAGTACCCTGAATGTAGATCTTCTAAGACCTCTCGTCCTTTTTCGGGGGTAACACATTTCAAGAGGGGCTGAAGATGCCCTTTCTTGAAAAGTTCCCCTTTACACATTTCAAAGTTGGACGCCCGTTTTTCTTAGTAAGGCCGCCTGGTATTGATCACTCGGCAAGGTGCCAGCTGTTAAATAGGCTCTGATTGGGTCCATCCAGGTTGAACTTCTATCCAGAATTCCAATAGGCTCTTCCTCAATACTTCGTTTCTCCATAACTTCCCAAAAAACAGTCCTTGGCGTGTCACAGAAGGCCGAAGATGCTAGCTTTGAGAGAGCATCCGCCTGGTTGTTCTCGGACCTGGGTACTTGAGATAAATGAAACTCTTTAAGTGACCCGGCCGCCTTTCGTACCGCCTGCAAATATTTAATCATGGCCGGATGGGTTGCTTCGTATTTGCCATTGTACTGGCTTACTATCAACTGTGAGTCAGAGCAGGCGTCTATTTTTCTTGCCCCCGCCGCCTTACACATGAGGATACCGGCCAATAAAGCTTCATATTCCGCCTCGTTGTTCGAGGCTTGGAAGTTTAAACGTAGAGCATACTCGTACCTGTCGCCTTCTGGCGACTAACATATGACGCATGCACCACAACCATTCGAAGTGGAGCTCCCGTCCACATAAACCTTCTAGACTTGGTCTGGAATTTGAGAATCAGAGGGTCGAGTCATCTCTACTATAAAGTTAGCAAAAGCTTGCCCCTTCACTGCTTTTCTTGGTTCGAATGTAATTTCAAGACTCTGAATTTCTATTGCCCATTTGATCATTCGGCCTGATGACTCCATGGTTGTTAGTGGCCGCTTGATTGGCTGGTCTGTGTATATCACGACCGAATGTGCCACGAAATAAGGCTTCAATTTTCTAACTGCCATGAAGAGGGCAAGGCCAAAATTTTCCACTAGGGGGTATCTCAACTCGGCATTCTTCAACACGTGACTGACAAAATAGACCGGAGCTGGCAGCCGTCCCTCTCAGCAAGGAGGATGGCACTTAGAGCATGGTCAAACGCTTCTAGATACATATAGAGCACTTCTTTGGGCAAAGGGCTGACCAGCCTTGGTAAAGAGTGTAAATGTTCTTTTCAGCTTTTGGAAGGCTGCTTCAGCATCCGGCCCCCATTTAAACATAGCTTTCGTTTTAATTGCCTAAAAGAAATAAAGGCATTTGTCGCCTGATCGACTGAGAAATCTCCCCAGGGCCGCCAGACAACCTGTTAATTTCTGGACCTCTCGGACTGTGCGAGGCGACTGCATGTCTATGACCGCCTGCACTTTTTCGGGGTTAGCCTCTATGCCCCTTTGATTGATAAGAAATCTGAGGAACTTCCCAGACTCAACTTCCAAAAACACACTTCTTGGGATTGAGCATGACATGGTACCGCCTGAGTGTGGTGAATGTTTCTCGGAGATCTATCAAATGGTCCGTCTGGAGTTTGGACTTCACAATCATATCATCTATGTATGCCTCGACGTTCCTCCCAATTTGATCAAAGAAGACCGTGTTTATCATTCTCTGGAAAGTGGTCGGGGCGTTCTTTAGACCAAACAGCATGACCGTGTAACAGTATAGGCCCTGATCTGTGACAAAGGTCGTCTTCTCCTTGTCTTTCTTCCATAGAGGAATCTGATGGAAACCAGAGTAGGCATCCATGAAACTCATTAAGGCGTGGCCGGCTGTAGAATCGACTAGACTGTCGATCTTGGGCAATGGATAACTATCTTTGGGGCACGCCTTATTCAAGTCTGTGTAGTCCACACACATGCGCCAGGTACCATTCGGCTTTTTCACGAGCACAACGTTTGCAACCCAATCAGGGAAATAACACTACCGAATGAACCCTGCATCAAGTAGTTTTTTAACCTCGGCGGCAGCCGCCTGGCTTCTTTCTTCACCATGGTTCCGTTTCTTTTGCCTGACTGACTTCTTTTTCAGATCCACAGCTAACTTATGTACTGCCAAGTTTTAGACTGATACCTGGCATCTCATGTACCTCAAATGCAAAAATATCCTTGAATTCCTTCAAGAGTTGGTGAAAATTATCACCAAGTGCCGCAAGAGCAGTCGTCCCAGCCTTAACTATTCGGTTAGGGCGTGAGTCGTCCAGGACGACATCCACATGTTCACCAGCCGACTGAGGGCGGAACTCGTCTGACCGCTCCTTAGTCAATGATTTCTATCGCTTTTCCTTTCTTTTGGCCCCTAGTTGGGCGACCTTTCTTTTCTTGCCGCCTACTGCTTGGGCAGGCGCATCCTCCTTGATTTGCTCAAGGTCCGTCCCTAGTAGTCGCCACAGTGGGTTTAATATCCGAGAGGTAAAACTCTCGTGCCATTTTCTGGTCTCCCCTTAGGGAGCCGACTGTCCTATCATCATTCTTAAACTTGAGCAGCATGAGAGATGGAATGATGACAACTTTGGAATTGTTCAGGGTGGGTCGCTCTAAGATCATGTTATAGGCCGAGAGCTCTTCAACAACTAAGAATCGGACCACCATGTGACGACCCTCCCCTTTCTCACCCAGACGGATGGGTAGATCCACTCGTCCCACTAGGTGTACAACGCTTCCTCCAAACCCCACTAAAGGGTGAGATACCGGATGTATGCAGTCAGGTTTGTACTTGAGCTTTGCCAAGCACTTAATGCTGATTAGATCAGAGGAACTGTCGGTGTCTATGAGGATCCGACCAACTCTCTGGTTGGCCCACTTTACATTCAATAACAATGGGGTCGTCATGCGGCCCCCTAACACCTCCCAAGTCTTCCTCTGTGATGACAATTTCTGGAAATGAACTCTTGGAGGTCCGTCCTTGGTTGATGGAATTAATATCTAACCGCTTTGATGTTGTCTTTGTTGCCCCTGATAGTGGGCCGCCTCTTGTGAAGCCGCCTGCTATAGTATAGACGACGGCGTCGTCAGTGTCATAACTGTCAGCCGACCTGTGCTTCTTCTTAGCCGCCTGTTTCTGTTTGGGAGGAGCATTCCCCTAGGACTTCTTGACATAGGATTCAAGATCACCTTTTTCTGCCAGGCGGTCTAGAAAGCGCTTCAGGCTTATACACTCATAAGTTTCATAACCAATGGTCTTCATGAAAATGGCAGAATTTGCTTTGGTTCCGGTTGCTAACCGAACCTTTCATGGCAGCCGGCTTCTCAATTGAGATCCGGCCCTTGATTTCATTGAGGATAGTGTGGCTATCCTTGTTTGAACTCATACTAGGGAGAGTATGGTTTATCTTCTTTCTTCTTTTTCTAGGACGCTTGTTCAGAGGAGTCGGCTGCCTAGATTTCTTTTCTCTTTTTCTCTTCTTTGTTTGTCGATTGCTTTTGTCGGTTTTCTCTTTTGTCGGCCTCTTGCTATCTGACTGCTTCCTAGTATTACAGAGGTCAGTTGCCTGAATATAGGCATCCGCCTCCATCATGGCCTTTTGGAGGGTGGTCACCCTTTTTCTAACAAGGTCAAATTTTGAAGGTCGACCCGTCCTTAAGTCATCTGAAAAAATTAGTATAGGCTACCTCATCCGGCACCCCTTGTATCTGAATCCTTATCAGGTTAAACCGCCTGATGTAGGAACGGAGTCCCTCCTTCTCTCCCTGCTGTATTGTCCCCAAGTCAAGGGTTGTCTTCTTAGCAGGAATGTTTATCGCAAAATTGGAGGTAAACAGGTAGGCCAGGGTCTTGAAAATTTTTTACGCAACTAGTCAGCAAGTTGTCGAACCATTGTTGAGCAATGCCCTTTAATGTGGCTGGGAAGCACTTACACCATGTGGGATTGTTGAGTCCCTTAGGTTTTTGATTGATAGTTTTGAATGATGACAAACAGCTAAGGGAAACAGGTCCTTTGAAAGTGTTCGATACAGTTGGGGGAACCAGCTAACATAGAACACTGTTTCCCCAGACAAGTTATTACTTACATGAGTTTTCTTATTGAACTAACTTGTCTTTATACAGGGAACAGTTATATGATAAAAGTGTTGTGTACTGGTAGGGAACCAGTATGTACTGTTTCCATGGTTGCTACGTGGTTACAGCAGTCACTTACTTTATATTGTGCATTAACCTTATTGATTGTGCAGAATATAAGTTGATTCCAAGACTTGGAACATAGAAGCCTTTCGAAGATATTTCGAAGAAAGATTGTTTGCTCATAATAGAAGTATTCAAGGAAGATTCAAGTCTTGAAGATTACATGAAGAAAAGACGATTTATGCTTTAATATGTTATCTAGGTTTTCATGTAATATGCTCCGTAGTATGCTTGCATGCTTGGGTTATATAAGTGCTTAAAAGTATATTGAAGTATGATATGAAATCTGGTACAAAGTTGGAACAGGTTTCATAACATGTCTCAATTCAGGGAACCAGGTCGGGGAACCAGGTTCACTGTACGAAATATTCGAGCTGCTGTTTTGGAAAAAGATTTACAAAAAGATTTTTTCGAAAAGATTATTTTGAAAATATTTTGTGCAGCTGGAAATAAGATGAAATATTCTTGGTTACCTAAAAACTAGGAGTATTTATCTTAATTGATTCTATCTTTGTGATTAAATCAAATAAGATAAAAACTTTCCTAAAATTACATTATATCTTATTCTCTAAGATTGTGTGATTTAAGGAAACTAGGTTTTAGGAATCTAAGCTTATATAAACTCATCTTATTTCACATATTTCGTGTGCCTCTCCAGAAATTAAAAAGAGCAATTATTTGAGAGCATATACTTAAGCACTAATCCCATTCATCAAGTCATATACAAGAGCATTCTAGTACTTAAACTTTTTCTCTTAATTAGCTTCGTAGAAGTGAGATCAAAGGGGAGTTCTTGATTCTTGTATTGAGTCTTTAACAAAGGGGTTAAAGGCTGGGTGAGTGTTTGTGAGTTCAAACACATTGGGCTTACGAGTGTAAGTCGAGAGCACACTCGGAGTAGAGTGTGGGTTTGCTGGTTCCCGGAGTAGGGAACAGCAGAGTGTTCTTTGTCTTTGTTTTTCGGAGTAGATTAATAAAGAACTTAGGATAGGAGGACGTAGGCCTGAGTTGGCTGAACCTCGTTAAATTTGTTGTGTTCTTTATTGCTTTGTTTTATTTCGTTAAATTTGTTGTCTTCTTTATTGCTTATTTATATTCCGCTGCGTACGGGAACCAGCACAACTGGTTCCTCACACATAATCCGAAAAGAAGCAAAATTAGCCAACGATTACTTAACACTCAATTCACCCCCCCCTCTTGAGTGCCCATTGAACCTTCAATTGGTATCAGAGCCTAAGCTTCTCGAAAGAGTAACATCTAGAGGAGTTAAGAATGAGTACTCAAGAATTAAGTGCAATCGGTTATGACAACAAGTCACCCAAGTTTAATGGAAATAATTATGCTTGGTGAAGAACAGGATCCAGAATGTTATCATGGGTATTGATTATGAATGCTGGCTCGTAGTTAAAAATGGTCCTAATATCATTCTCAAGACAGATGTTGAGGGGAACCAGGTTCCCAAGAAGGATAGCGAATTGGTCATTGCTGATTACAAGTTGCTGGAAAAGAATGCTAAGGCAATGTCAATACTACAACAAGCAATAGGTGAGACCGAAACAAATCGTATCTCTGGCTGTAGTAGTGCTAAGGAGATATGGGACACCCTTGAACTTGCGTTTGAGGGAACCAGCGAGGTAAAACGGTCTAAAATTGATTTAATCATGTCTAAATATGAATTGTTTGCCATGAATAAAAATGAAAAAAATCAATGATTGCTTTCGTAGGTTTATGACTATTGTAAATGATCTTAGATCTCTTGGTAAAAATTTATCTGACGAGGATCTTGTGAGAAAATTATTGCGTAGTTTAACAGATGCATGGACAGCCAAGGTAACAGCAGTATACGAAGCAAAGGATCTGTCTACCTTGTCTCTGGAACAGCTGATTGGTTCCCTTATGACTCATGAGATGCTGATTGACTCTAAGTCTGAGAAGGAACCAGCAAGAGGCATGGCGCTTAAGGGAACAGTAGAAGATGATGAAGATGAAATTAGCATGATTGCAAAAAGATTTGAGAGATCTCTTCGAGATCAAAGAAAGAATTTCAAAGGTAAGCATTTTAAAAACTATAAAAAATCTAACTCTAATTCTTCTTCTACAGGATGTTTCAAGTGTGGAGAAAAAGGACATCTTATTCGAGATTGTCCTAAGTGGAATGACAAACAGTCTAAATCCGGAGATAAACAAGCATACAAGAATGCCATGATAGCTTCCATGTGGGGAGACTCTGACTCAGGGTCAGATGAAGAAGAAGGATCACCCAACTCAGATGTTTGCCTAACTGCCTTTACAAACATCAAGGAAAACAGCACTGGTCCAGGAACCAGAGGGGAACCAGTACATTCAACAAATGCTTTATGGCAAAGAAGGATGTACTACATGAACGCAAGGTAAGCTTAGAGCAAATTAGAGAAGATATGCATGAATATGATAGAGAAAATATGCTTGCTTGTATTGATTCCTTACTAGATGAATGCTATAAACTAAGTGAAACATACATAACTTGCAAAAGAGAATTAAAAGAAAAACGTGGTGAATGTAATATTGCTATTGCTAGTTGTGATCATCTAGAAGGAGTCTGTTATGAACTAAAAAATCAAGTAGCAGAACTAGAGGTTGAATTGGACAAGTGTAAAGTGGAACTAGAAAAGGAAAGATCGTTTGAACCAATTGATGGTGAAGAGGATCTGACCTCCTGGTTCCCTAGAGACTTATCAACCACTAGTGATACTCTTGATTTTTCAGTAGCTATAAGTAAAGCAAATTCGTGTACTAGAACTTCCTTGTTGAAGGCCTTTGAAACATTGGCTTACAACCTGGAAAACTCTCACAAGGAAATTGCTTCACTTAAAGCTGCACAGTTCACTGTTTCCCCTACAGGTACCAGTGTAGATGTCAGTAATACGATTGATAAGTATGAAAGTAATATTTGTGATTTGCATGCGGAAATCAATCAACTGAAAAAGGACAAGCAACCAGTGGTTGTTGACATGTCTATTGACTCTATGGTTTCAAAGCTTAATCTACAATTCGAAGCTTTAAAAAGTAACTTTGATTTTCTTAAAGAGAAAAACGAATTGTTAACTAAAACACTTGAAACCAGAGAAAAAGAACTTAATGATAGTCATAGACATGTGGACAAATTATTGAATGCTCAAGAATCCTTAAATTACCTGACTTCATCAAGAGGAAACAGAGGAAAAGTTGGTCTTGGTTATACTAGACAGAGAACCAGGACTAACTGGTCTCCCAGAGAAACCACCTGGATCAAAGAATATCAACGAGGCAAGTATGTCATGACTAAAGAGATGCATGTGTGTTTTCATTGTGGTAAAAATGGACATAAGATACATGAATGTCCAGCTAAGAAAATTAGTGCTAATAAGAACAGCAAGGGTGTAAAATATGTGTGGAGAAGAAAGGATCAACAAGATGTTAATGTTGTTGAAAAGGGACCCAAGTATGTTTGGGTTCCTAAAACTAATGTTTGATTTGCTCTTGCAGGCTAGAGTGAAGGAGACACCTATTGGTATTTGGACAGTGGTTGCTCAAGACACATGTCCGGGGATAAAGATCAATTCCTTTCACTAGTGGCCTTTGATGGAGGAAGTGTCACCTTTGGGGATAACAGCAAGGGAACCATCACTGGTTTAGGTAAGGTTGGTAAGACACTTTCTAACGCAATAGATGATGTTTATTATGTTGAAGGCTTGCAACATAATCTCTTGAGTATTTCTCAATTATGTGACAAAGGTAATATAGTTGAGTTTCAAGCCAACCTATGTCACATAGTTAACTCACAAACAGGAGAACTTGTATGTGAGGGAACCAGGAAGCATGATGTTTACATCACCTTCTTAGATAAAATCCCTCAAGACAAGTCCATCTGTTTGAGAGCTGTTTCTGACAATAATCAATGGATTTGGCATAAGAGGTTTGGACATGCTAGCCTAACACTTCTAAACAAACTTAAAACACATGACTTAGTTGTAGGCCTTCCTAACATTAAGTATGAAGCTGATAAAGTTTGTTCTGAATGTGTAAGGGGGAAACAGGTCAAAATTTCTTTTAAGTCTAAAACTGTTTTGAGTACCAGCAGACCCTTCGAACTTGTACACATTGATTTGTGTGGTCCCATGAGAGTACAAAGTCGAAGAGGTCATAGATATGTCTGTGTTATGGTTGATGATTATTCCAGGTACACTTGGGTAATGATGTTACACACAAAGGATGAAACGTTTGAAGAATGGGTAACATTGGTGAAACAAGTGGAGAACCAGCTCACCCACAAGCTAGTCTCGGTAAGATCAGACCATGGTACTGAATTTGAAAATGCTAACTTTATTGATTATTGTAGGGAACATGGAGTTAATCACAACTCTCAGCCCCTAGAACACCTCAACAAAATGGTGTTGTAGAAAGGAAGAATAGAACTCTTGAGGAGATGGCGAGGACGATGCTCATTGAGAGAGTGGTCTCCCAAAGAGTTTTTGGGGAGAAGCTGTTGACACTGCTTGCTATATATTGAATAGAGGTCTCATTAGACCAAAGTTAAATAAGACTCCCTATGAACTTCTTAAAGGTCGAAAGCCCAACATCACATACTTTCGTGTCTTTGGATGTAAATGCTATGTGCATAATAATGGGAAGGACCAGCTTGATAAATTTGATCCTAGAAGTGATGAGGGAATCTTCCTTGGATACTCTTCTCACAGCAAAGCATATAGAGTCTTTAATAAAAGGACTCTTCGTGTTGAGGAGAGTGTCCATGTCATTTTTGATGAATTTAACATGTCTTCTGAGATTGCGCAGGTACAACCTGATGAAGTGATTGGATTGATGGATTTCACGGGGAACCAGTATACTGGTCCCACGGATGAAGTGCAAGCAGATCTAGGCCTACCAAATACTCCACCAGATGATAATGATGAAGTGCCTAGAGAAGAAAATGAAGATAATGAGGACTCTGAAGGGGAACCAAGTCCTGATGGTTCCTCAAATAATAGACAGGTAATGAGTTCAGGGGGAACAGAAGAAGGTACCACCCCTGAACCTGAGGTAAGTAATGATAGAGGAAACAACATGAATGTGAATCCTCCTGGCTCCTCAGAAGAAGGAGAGATCCATGAACATGCTGGTTCCCAACTTAATGAGAAAGCACAAAACAGTCTTAATTTTAAAAGTTATAGATATCAATCTTCTCATCCCACTGATCAAATAATTAGTGATATAAATAAGGGGATTCAAACGAGAACAAATGTTTTTCAAAACTTTTGTGCTTTCTATTCTTTCCTGTCTAATGTAGAGCCTACTGACTATAAAATGGCATTGACTGATCCTGATTGGGTACTAGCTATGCAAGATGAGTTAAATCAGTTTCAGAGGAACCAGGTTTGGCACCTGGTTCCCCGTCCCAAGGAAAGATCAGTCATTGGCACTAGATGGGTCTTTAGAAAAAAGTTAGATGACCTTGGTACTATAGTCAGAAACAAAGCAAGGCTAGTGGTGCAAGGG